>NC_056744.1:37291496-37473996 GCF_019279795.1 Protopterus annectens | reverse complement strand
TTGTCTTCTTCTCAGAAACTATCCACTAGGAAGGTTTATAGGAGTAAATGTAACAGGTTTGCTATCTGGGGTGAAGAGAAAAATATTGGCACTTTTTCAGCTCCCCTTCTATCTGTTTTGAACTTCCTTGTACATCTTTTTCAAAGTGCTGCCAAGCTTTTCCACTGTTAAAATTCAGTTAGCTGCAATTTCCTTTGTTTCACATAGGAGAGGATCGTACACCTACAGCTTCCCTTCAATTAAGACCTTTCTTCAAGGCACTTTCTTACTTTGACCTCCACTTAGTGTTCCAGTATTGGATATTATCATTCTTTTGCAGGCCCTGCCTTTTAACCTGCTGTGAAGTGGATCTTAAGTTATCTTAAAGGGACAATCCCAGTGTTGAAAATTCGGGTTGCGTTTAAGCTGACCAGTGTAACACCCACTTTAATGATGTCACATAAATTCCCATTATATCAGATGATAACAGATGATAAATTCCCATTATATCATTTTACTTTGAACATCCTGTGACTCTACAGTTGCAATTTTGGTTTAGTCTCCAGTGTGAACGCAGCCTTGGGTTTGCATTCCTCTCAGATTCCTTTACACTCAAGAGTTGACTACTGTGAAACCTGTCAGTTTCTGCATAAATAAATATTGAAATATTATGATTATTCAAGTTTATGTTAACTGGATGTTCTCCTATCCTCTTTTTAGCCAATGTGTTTAAAACAATTAACTTGCTTTTTTCCTCACTGGTTGTGATCCCGTTCAGTACACTATAAAAAGGCAGCTTGTATAAAGTTAAAGAAAAGTGAAGACTTTAGCAAAACAAATACTGAATGTTTGTCTTGTGTTTCATGTATGTACTCCTGCCTCCTAAATGTAAAACTAAAGTGATCACTATTAATTCTAATAAACTGCATCCACTGTTTTGCGTAGCACAATACCTTTATTTTAACATAGATCACTGAAAGCACAGACAGAAAAGTTAATTGCAACTCCAAAATGAACGTATATGTGGGTAAATGTCATAATTCTGATTCATTCTATGTCGGTAAAATCGAGCGTAGAATGAGAGACCGCATATACGAACATATATATTGTATTAATAAACACAAACTGGACAATGCTTTAGCAAAGCATATAGAACAATATCCAGAACATGCATTTAAATTCTGGATACTTGATCAAGTGGACAGTAATCCAAGAGGGGGTCCATTCACCTTATTATTAGAAAAGTTGGAATTGCTCTGGCAAATTCGCCTCAATGCTTATAACTTTCCAGGACTCAATGACATGTGTTCTATCACATGCTTTTTAAAACTGAAAAGCTTAATGAGATGAAATACTGTAGTAACAACATTATAGAAATTATATTTCACTTATTAATTTTTTACTTGAAAATGTTTAACTGTACGGTTAGATAAATGAGGAGACTCTTTACATTTTTACACAATTTTCGTATATGATTTTCACCATATTGCTGCTGCGATAAATGTATTCATTTGCTTGTTAAATAAGGCAGTTTTAAAGAACAGGAAAATGCATATTATGTTCACAATGCTATTTTAACTAATGTTCCTTTAAAGATGGAGAGATCAGCTGATTTTAATCATGGTTAAACATGACTATTTAAACTTGATTTTTGTAAATGTTAGTATCTGATGAAGTTCAAAGAAGTATTTGGACGAAAAGCACTTAATTAAACTTTGTGGATTCAGTCTTCATTGAAGTTGCCAGTTGTTTTTGTTTTAATTTCCCAGTTTTTTTGTATCTTGGATTTTAGGGGGGGGGGTTGTACTGCATGAAAGTGCTGGAGGGGGTAATTGATAAACGGACGCGCAGTGATAAGCAGTTTGGATTCAGATCATAATATATCACAACTAAATCAGTGTTTACAGTGATAGTTGAGAGAAGCTAGAAGTGAGGAAAGAGTTCAAGTAGGCATTCTGAGACTTGGAGAAAGCATATGACAAGGTCCCAGGAAAGCTAATTTGTGCAGTCCTGTAATGGTTCAAAGTCCAGAAACATTAGTAGAATTAGTGTAGGTTATGTACAATGGGTACTTGTGGAAGGAGAGACTGGTAACGACAGTACTGTTTGCAGATGACATAATGTACTTGACAAGTACGAACAGGATATCTCTTTACCACTGAATAGTGATGCAGTTCCAGATGTTTTCATTTTATAAAATAAATGCAGATAAAGTAAAGCCCATTTTTGTAAACTGAGTACTTATGTATGAATTAATGCAGCAATTCCTGTGCCCTTTGGGTGCATGAAAAATAAAGGAACTAGGAGTTTTGGCTCAGGAAAACTGATAGGTGGCAGCAAAGGAGATGTTGGAGGAATTGTCCTTCTCAGGACTAGCTTTTGTATCTCGTGTTTTGTTTTTGTTTGTCCCTACCCAAGCAAGGGCAAGGTTGAAAACATGTTTCTGTTTGGGTGGCTCCCAGATCTTGTTTAGGAATCCAAGTAGAAGAAAATCGAAAAAGTAAGGGTGTGGAAGATCTTGATTAGGGGTAGCAAGAAGCAGGCTGTGAGAGTGCTTTGGCTCTCCTTGATTCTATATGTTGGCCAGGTATACCAGATGATAAATTATAGCAAGGAATAAATAAAGAAGTCTACAGCTTACTTTGAAAGGAAACAAGTCTAGGTTTAAGTGGGATAAGATGATCCTACTTACTGGGCAAGTTGGAATGGGATTACCTGATTTAAAAGGGTATTTTAACACTACACAGTTAAGACTCTCTGTGGTGTGTGTATAAAATAATATTATATATATATATATATATATATATATATATATATATATATATATATATATATATGTATGTTATACGTGTACATACATGTCTGTATATATGGAAATACTTGCCCTAATCAAAACACTCAAATGTCAACATCAATAAAGTCAATAACATAAATGTTGAAAGAGCACTATGCACGCATGAGGAATATCTTTGCTGCTTGCAAAAACAACCACAAAAAGAAAACATATACACACACACACACACACACATATATACAATATAAATTATATATATATATATATATATATATATATATGTGTGTGTGTGTTTGTGTGTGTGCATGTATGTGTATATACAAACACACGTGTGTGTGTGTATGTGTATATATATATATATATATATATATATATATATATATATATTTATACACACAAACACAGACACATGTATCTCCATATACACAAACATATACACAAATGTGTGTGTGTGTGTGTGTGTGTGTGTGTGTGTGTGTGTATATGTATATATATATATATATATATATATATATATATATATATATATATATATATATATATATATATAGTGTGTGTGTGTGTGTGTGTGTGTATTAACAGTTGTGACAATGCCTGTATATATTTTACTTTGAAATTAAATTCCTACACCAAAATTATACTTTTTTTTTCTAATATATGTAGGAATTATCCCCCTTCCATAGACAAAGGATGCACAACTTTCATATTTAGTGATAATACATTTATTAATTCTATATAAGAAAAATTTGTATTGACTGTAGGTGAGGAGAAGAACAGAACATCTGGTATAGTTTGTTAAGTATCTTCTGTTTAAGAAAAATGTCTCCACAAAGACAAAGGGACATCCAGGGGAAAGAAGAAAGGGTGCCAGATTTAACATGGAGAAGAATCATAGATGAACCCAGTGCATGCAGCCTCATCTTTCACAAGCTAACACCAAGCACAATGAGTTTATTCACAGCATCACAAACAGAATTCTAGATCTGAAACATGCCTTTCCATATTATGTTTAACTCAGCAGGAAAGCCAAAATTGGACCATACATTCTTTCTTTGCTTGATTTTTTTTTTTGTCAACAAATAGCCACAGTACATTGACTGAATAATTAGCAAGAACTGGTCAAGATGGCTGTTTTAGGGATTGTGTTATCACATTTCTGAGAAATTAACATCATTGTATTTAGTATTTATTTAGGTGTTCTTAAGGTGCTGTGTAACTTCATAGATGGATTTTCTTTTATGCATTGTAACGAATCCAAGGGTTCAAGAATACACACAATTCACATTTAACACTTTGCTCTTATTTTAAAAATGGCATGAGCTAATATCTAACAAAGGCTATTTTGTAGGGATGTGAGTTGGACTTGTAGGTACATGGGTAAATACTAGGCTATCAGTCCGCAAACTATTACAAGTCTAGCCAATGACCACAGGTCGGAATCAAACCTATACCTTGCATCTTTGAGATAAAGACATTGACCATTATGCTAACTCCACCCCCCCAAAGATGCATCTACTCCCTGTCAGGAAATCAACCCTAGTCTATTATATGACAGGCGGGGATACGCACCACTAACCTAGAAAGACAAAATCAATCCTGAGGAGGTTAGAACCCTTTACCCACCCTATTCAGTGATATTCTCTTAAACACAGCATTAACAAGATGAGCTATTGCAGGAGTCTTGCATTTAAAAGTTAAGAAAATTAATGTTTGCAACTCTTGCCTCCACTACTTGCAGCTCTTAAGAGTATGGTATGCACTTAGCAGTCAGATCATCTAGCTTTTCATGCATACTATTTACATTTTGAACCGTTTGCTCTAATGTCTCCATTTTTTCACAGACAACCTGTATTTTTTAACCATAATTTAGCAACAAGATAATGTTGTATAGCACCACTTTACCTTAGAAAGATTTATGTCTTTTGAAAGACAGAACAGTACACCCTGGGATGGTCATTTTCTTTCAGGGTGGTATTACAAGGTCTGGGAATTGCTCACTTCGTTTGTAAATTGCTGGCTCTTGACAGCTGTATTTCCATTGCAGTGCTTAACCTCATTATTAGGCAGTGATAAACCTGCAGATTTGCTGTTCTAAATTGAAATTTCATCTCCTTTCGGCACCAGTGCAGCTTCAAAGAATGCTGTTTTTGAGGATGCAAATTCAGTCAAATCATACATTATGGAAGGATTTTGTAATCCCAAACAGTGTTTACCATTTTTATGCCTGTACTTGGTCTGTTCTTGTACAAACCTGTACTTCTTTATGAAGCTGAATGACTTGCTTAGCAGTCTGCTTAGGCAGTGTCAACTGAAAAAGCTCAGCAGTGAGTTTATGCAACTTGTAATGTGTACCAGGTGAAAACACCATTTTCTGTGCCAAATATTTAAAGAAAAATAACAAAAATTAGATCATTTTAAGCAATGACAGTAAGCACTCGAGAATGCTATTCATACACGTCATGGGGGCACAAGATGGCCCACTGTGTCACACACTCATTCTGGCTGCACATCACAACACCCATTACTGTGATGGTTAAAATTTCTTTTCCACAGTCATGGATTTGTCTATGTTCACCACAGAGTTGTCAGCAGGGCAAGGAGAATATCATAATGTATATATTCTTTATCTTATAGCAAAGCAAATACATATGTATTCCTTTCATTCTCTCCAAGTCTACATCTCATTTATAATTCTCAGAAGACCAAAAACCTATCTTTGTTGCCATTCTGGTTACCAAAAAGGGTATGCTGCCAGGTTTCTGGTAATAGAGGAAACCCTTATTTTGTCCAAGGAGTTTTCCAGCAGCAAGGTAGCCTGATGGCTTCATCTCATCACCTGGTTCTTATTGTGGACCCTCTGATCCTGCTTATTGTCTCATAGATATTTACCATGCATACTGTCAGGAAACCATTGAAAATCCTAGCCCAGTTTCCCAAATGATTCTGGCCTCTGAGCAGGCACTGTTTGGTTAAGTAACTTCCTCAGAGTAGCATAGTAAGTAAAAAGGAGATGAGGGAATCAAACCCTGGACTATAGGAAGCAGCTCATTAATAGTCCATAGCCTTACTCCTCTGTGCTGTCAGACTTAATATTCATCTTAGGAAATGGTAAGTGAACGAGGCTTCCAGAAAGCCTTCCACCAACAAATGTACTATGTCAGGTGAAACGTTTTTCCTCATTTGTTATCAAACTGCCCAAATCAGTTAGTTTGAGGGTAGTTTTGACATGTATTAGACACCTCTATGATTTAGGCCATGGTTGTTCAATGGTCATGGTACATATGTCAACTACTTTTGCTAATCTTGATCTTGCAGAAGGTTGAACTGGCACCATCTAGTCAAAAATAATTCCTTAAGAAAGGTCTATATCTCAGTCCAGCTTTGAAGGATCCTTCCTCCTCATGACCTCTGGACTTCATGATGGACAAGCTTGACTGGCATCCATTTGAACTTGCTGATTTAGCAGTAATGAGATTTGTTTCTTGAAAAATACTTTTCCTGATGTCTATCACTGCTGCTCTTCCCAGACTTGTGCAAAATAATATATTTTTCTTTAAAATGAATCAGATGTTTCTTAGGGACAGCTAATGCTGTCTTCCAGAAGTGATACCAAAGTTGTCCTTGAACCAGTCCACTCATCTCCCTGTTAATTTGCTGAGGCAGAAACAGGAGAAATACTCTTTTCACCCTGGATTTACATTTGACAGCTTGGGCTTTTTCTGAAAATGAGTGCATGAGTTTAAGAAGACAAGGGAGTACTCTGTGATTTCCAAAGAATGAAAGATCGTCAGCCGCTATCAAATGAATTATGTTTTGCCATCAAGCAGCAGACCACCTATTTGAAAATGCTGAAGTTGAAATTCATTCCACCAGAGGCATGTTAGCAACCAGTTCTGGTTCATAAATACTCCTGTTGCAGACACTTGTGCTACAGCCACTTGGTTTTTGATACACCATTACCAGACAATACTATTTGGATCCTGACTCCAAGACTTGATCCTTCTTCGAAACCTCAGTCATTCAGAACTTCTTTCTGAACTTTTCCTCTTGTTTTTTTAATTTGGCTCCTTCCTCTTGTGGTTTTACTGTTTTGGTTTCAGCTCCTCTAGGAGGCCACCCCGTACATCAGCTGATAAGGTAAGAAAGTGTCTGTTATAACTAGTACAGGTGGCTTTCCTTAGTGGGTCCCCAGTACTAGATGGAACAGATATGTTCTTAAACATCAATTGTTATTAAATATCAGTTGATCTATCTGCAGACCCACCAAGAATGGTCAATCAAACACAACTTTTGGAAATCCGTGCAAGTCAGAGAAGAGCATTTATTACTTTTAAATAGCAAAGATGCCATGTCTTCATTTTGTTTTCTGCATTTGCACAAGTATGCTTGTTCAGTAATTGGTGTGAACTGCTGGACTTGAGAGCTAGGCATACTCTCCTACTGTATGACTTCCTGGCATATACCTCTTGAGTGCAGCGGCTTCAGAGATGAAAACATGCAAACTGGAACAGAAAGAGAAGATGAACCAAACTGCAGACCCACCAGAGGTGGGGGGAGGACCAGTCATAGATCCCTGATATTTAAGAAAATATGTATTGTAGATCTGAGTACTCGCCTTATGAGCTGATGTTCAAGAGGGCCGTTTGTAGCAGGCAGTTAATAGACTCATATCATCCCTGTAGCGAAGGACATTCCTTCAACCTTTCTGAAAGATGGCTAGCTCTGTAAGTATGACAAGTTTATAATTTTATATCTTTTTGGTTGTTTGTCTTTCAGGCAAGTCCTCCAAAGTTTCTGGGGAAAGAACTGGGAAGCATAGGATCACTTGTGCTTTCAAAGAAATGACTCCACACCATGGCATGTACCAGGATGCATGTCTACTCCAAAATGAGCATGAAAAGCAGAGAATGAAACAAATATGCCAAGGAGAGAGTCCTTATGGACACATTTCCTGCTGTTGGTCACTGAGACAGGGCCCTCTGAATTATCACTTAATACGATGAGTATGGTATCTGTAATGTACTGTTGCAATCCTCTTTTGCCATAATTTTCATAATTGTTGCTTTTAAAAGTTTGTTTTGTGTTGCTGGTTTTTTGCTGCATTTTAATTTAAACAGTGAATCTGCTTATTGAAACTTAAATGTCAACCCCATCAACCTTCCCTCAGGAATATAACTCCCCTACTATTACTAGGGAACAGGTCCTTAGTACTGTAAGACCAAAAACACTGCATCAATGGGCCCAGACAATATCATATCCCAGGATGCCTTCTAAATACCATAAACCATGACCTATCAGGGTCTCTGAAATTACTATTTAACTGTAGCCTCCAAACAGGTTTGTGCCTCATGAATGGAGGAAGGCAACAGTCATCCCTCTGCACAAAGAGGGGGGCATCTACTGTCCCTGGAAACTACAGACCCATAAGTCTCACTAGTCTTGTATGTAAAAGCCATGGAAAGAATTATCAAGGCGATGATCAATAGAGATATAGTAAACCTCCAGACATTGGACCCAACCCAGTTTGGTTTTGTCAAGGCAGATCATGCCTACTCAACCTGGTGGACTTCTTTGAGAAGGTCACCAAAACAATGGATGAGAGCAGAATTGTTCACAGTGTCTACCTTAACCTGGCCAAGGCATTTGACACAATACCCCACTCAGGCATTGCTGACAAACTCAAGAGGTTGGGTACAAACTTGTATGTCACCTGGTGGACAGCCAGCTGGCGCACAGAAAGGACCCAGGAAGTGAAAATTGGGGAGTCCACCTCTACAAAGAGGCCAGTCACAAGTGGAGCCCCTCAGGGATCAGTCCTTGAACTGCTCCTTTATTGGCATTTACTTCTCAAGTCAAGACCAATGTCAGTGGTCTTTGGCTGACTAAATTTGCAGATGATTGGAAATTAAAAGCTGTCATTGAATCTCACACTAACACAAATGTTCTCCAGGAGGGGCTGACACAGAAAAACAACTGGTGTCAGAGCCATGGACTAAAACTAAATGCCAAGAAATGCATACTAGTATCCTTTGGGAAGTCATCCATCCCTGGTAACTATCATATTGACAACACACTCCTTAGAGCTGACCCAGTAGTCAGGGACTTAGGGACACACACAGATAGTAATCTAGCCTTTGACCATCATGTGTCTATAGTGGTGAGGCAATCATTCTATATCGCACAACTTATAAACAAGGTATGGCATCTAAGTCCAAGAAAGTCATTGTTCCACTGTATTCGGCATTCATCAGACTTCTCATTGAGTACAATGCCCCCTTATACCATATCTAACCAGGCATATCCAACAACTGGAACATCCACAGAGATTCCTCACTAAAAGAATACAGGGCGTAAGTAAAATGTCCTTTGCGGACTGCCTCAAGGCCCTATCCCTGTATTCTGTCTCATACAGGCTTTTGAGAGGAGATCTATGCCTGGCATATAGGACTTTGTCAAACCCCACTCTGATAGACCTCCTGCATATCCACAAAACAAAAAGCACCAGAATTACCCGTTTTAAAGACTTAAACCTTGCCTGTGATAATAAATAGGTCCTGCTGGAGAGATAGGTATGTATCCCAGAGATGACCGCATCTATGGAACAGACTTCCCATCCATGTGAAGCAGAGTTCCTCCCTAACTCAATTCAAGAGCAACTTGGACAATTGGATGGGAAACCGGAAATTCATCCCTGGTTTGGCACCTATGTCTCTAATGGACACAGGTAACCTGTACATGGTTCATCTCGCAGGCCCATGCTTACACTTATCAAGGGTATCAGAACTCGTCAGAGATTTGGGATGCATAGCTAGACTTAAAAAGGCCCTTGTAGTCCTTAACCTAGTAAACACCAATGATTTTTATGATTGAGAACAGACATTTTTCAAACAAGTGTTTTTTTTTTTTTTTCTTTATTGTATTTCACTCCTAATGCCATACAGTTTTCACTGCCTCTGACTTTGCTCAAATTTTTCTCATTTATCATGGAGTTGATTTATTTTTCCCTCCTAGAGACAGGAGGTGTCCTTTTGAAGGGAGAGTTTGGTAAAGTGATTCTGGTCTATGGATTGAATCTGTCTTGTAAGCTCAATGAATCTAAAGTCCTAATAAGTGTTCTGGCCCATTTCCAGTAAAATCCATGGTAAAATGTGATTCCCTTCTCAGCAAGGAGAAAGTTACCTTGGAACTCGTATGGCTTTGAGTGAGAATCATATGACCAATAACCCATCACACTGTAGTCTGCATTATATTTCTCTCCTTTCAGGACCAAATTAACAAGCGTAGCCTACATTTGTCACAGTAATGGTGTGTGTCTGTTTCCAAGCAGACTCTTTCCATCATGTCACAGCCTTGTGCTGCAGTGCTTACCATTTATGTCTATTTGATACATTAAGGTTCAGTCAGATGATAAAACACCTGCTTAAAGCTGTTCAATGCTCTGAAACTTGGGACAGTTCTTAGTCATAGGTTGATGCAGTTGTATCACAGATGCTTATCCTTTAAACCAGAAATGTGTTCAGTTTAATGCTCACAGTGAACTGATGCAAACTGCAATGATGTTCTTCGTGTTTCACTGTTGCAGTCATCACATTTGGGTTCTCTGCCTGCAGGTAGCCCTCAGCCGGCCTGAATACCAGAGTCTTGGGATTTCTGCGTCGGATGCTGTCACTTCTTCCATGACGTCAGGTCATCAGGGGTATAAAACATGCAGTCGATGCCATTGCATCAGTCTTTCTTGCTGTGCAGTGCCCGAAGCAGAAGCAGTTCACAAGTGCCGGTCGGCCGACTCCTGAAATTTTCGTTTTCAAGTTTCAAACCTGAAGTCTTCTAAAAGATAAGTACCCCTTTGGGGATCCTTTTTTCTTGCTGTAACCAATGTCAGAAAAAAATAATAATTGTCTTACCTGTGGAAAGCAAATACCTCATAGAGATTTTCATTCTTACTGCGTCACCTGTTTAGGCCCAGACCATGACGTCCCTCGCTGTCGGTTTTGGCCTTGTTCAATGCCCAAACTCTCCATCGGGCAATTTTTGTAGCTAAATACTTTCGCTCTCTATCTCTGTAGTCCGAAATGGCGTCAGTAAGCCATCCGACTACCAATCTTCCGAAAAAATGTAAGGATAAAGACAGAGACAGACTGCATAGGTCCAAAACTGCCAACGACACTACCGTTAAGCTAGTCGCCAGTCCACCGGTACTCAGTGAGGTGCTTTTGTAGCCCCTGATACCCGCTTCTACAGATTCGCAGGCCTCTACTGAGACCCATTCGGAATCCGGTATGCCGCGAGATGCTTCTTCAACTATGGAACCTGCGGATGTCTCTACCTTGGTTGGGTCCGGAGCCGCTGTGCAGGCACCGGCTTCTGAGGGTGTATTCAGGCCTACCGATTTTCATATTAAACCTACAACTTCATTTCAAGCCAAAAATACCAAATTTCTCAGGCCTAAAGTTCACACTACGCCTAGGAAACCGACGACCAAAGCGCATTCTCAGGCCCACAGGCCTCAAAAACAAATTATTAGAATGGCTGAAGACTTTATTACCTTAATTAGGGGAAGCCAGCCTTCCTCGCTCAAAGAGACCTAGAAAAAGTTATGTCTTACCATAACTTTCCATCTGTATTGTTGATCCTCGTTCAGTCATTATGCATGGGTATCTGTTCCGACCCCGGAACCGAGCCGGCCATTTTCCAAGCTCGCGTCAGCTTTAAACTCTCGAGCTAAACTCTTACTCACAATTCCCCTCTCCCTGTTACTTCAGATTGAGTTTGCAAGTCAAAGAAGGTAGAGAACCGGATGGTGAGATCCACTAGAAACCACAGGAGGGGAAAGAGGGAGGGTCGTAATAACTGAACGAGGATCAGCAATACAGATGGAACCTTATGGTAAGACATAACTTCTTTATCTGATATTGTTAATCCTCGTTCATTCCTTGCACATGGGACAGAGTCCCCAGCTACCTCTATTCCTGGGAGGCCCTTATGGAAGGACATTCCTGGGCACCATAGAACCGAAAGATGCTCTTCCCCTGGAGGCCAAATCCAATTTGTAATGATTGATGAAGGTATGAGGCGTAGCCCAAGTTGCAGCTGCACAGATGTCATGTAAAGAAGCTCTGGCATGGAAGGTAGCAAAAGTTGCCACCGACCTTGTTGAATGAGCTTTCATGGTAGTAGGCAAAGAGATATTACGTTGTGTATAAATGAAGGTCACACAGTCCTTCAACTATCTAGCTAATGTGACCTTAGCAACAGCAGATCCTAATCTAGGCCCAGAAAAAGACAAAAATAACTGGTCAGATTTACGAAAGGACCTAGTCCTGTTCAAGTAAAAACGGATTTGCCTGTGGATATCTAGGGTATGTAGGCAATACTCTCCTCTGTTATAATGATTGGGAAAGAAAACTGGCAATTCAATGGTTTGATTAATGGACATTTCAGAGATCACTTTTGGCAGAAATGATGGATTAGATCTCAGAGACACTCTGTCTCTATGAAAAATCAAATAAGGACTCTTGATACATAAAGCTTAAAACTCAGATATATGTCTGGCAGAGGTAATGGCAACCAAAAACAAGGTTTTCCATGACAAATGCTTGAGGTCACAAGAAGAGGCTGGTTCAAAAGGTGGCATTGTCAGAGTTTGTAGAACTAATGATAAATCCCATAGTTTAATAGGTTCTCTAAAAGGTGGCTTCAGATGATTCAAACCTTTTATGAAGGTCTTGCACAATTTATGAGACATGAGAGGAATCTTGGACACCCTCATGAAAATTAGAAATTGCAGCCAAATGAACTCTAATGGTAGAGGCCGATAGATCCGATTGGAAGAGGTCGGCCAGATAGTCTAGTATTATTGACACTGGTGCTGAGAAGGGATCTACTTGTTTATCTTTCAGCCAACAGGTAAATCTTTTCCACTTGCTCAGATAAGTAATTCTAGTGGAAGACTTATGAGATGCAGTGAGAATGTCACATACTGGAAAAGAAAGATCATTCTGCCTGGCAATCAAGGGAATTGGAGTAGCCAAGCCATGAGCGTCAGGCTGTTCAAGTTGGGATGAATCAGGTTCTGTGGATGTGAGATCAACTGCGGGAATGGATGCAGAATCCATGGTCGATCTAGTAGGTGATGCCAAAGGAAAGGGAACCAAATCTGTCAAGGCCAATATGGTGCTATGAGGATCACCTTGCTCTTCAACCAACGGGCTTTCTTCAGAAACTGGGGAATGAGGGGAAAGGGTGGGAATGCGTAAAGAAGGCCCGAGGGCCAATCGTGGACTAGAGCATCCCTGGGTGACTGTCCTGGAGGGGAAATCAGGGCGAAGTAGTTGCTGCATTTGTAGTTGGTCGGGGATGCAAAGAGGTCGCAGCAAGGATGGCCCCAGTGGTGGAAGATCTCCGTCGCTATTAAGGGATTCAGGGACCACTCGTGAGGTTGAAGAATGCACCTGCTGAGTCTGTCTGCTATCATGTTGGAGCTCCCAGGAATGTGCGCTGCTAGAAGAAAATGGTTGGTAGCTATCGCCCATTGCCATATCCTCATGGCCTCTCGACAAAGGGGTTAAGATTTGGTTCCACCTTGCATGTTGATGTACCAGACCACCGTCATGTTGTCTAACTGAATCACAGTTGTCTCAGATGGCAGCAGGGGATGGAATGCTTGCAATGCCAGAAGCACTACCCTCAGCTCTAGAACATTTATATGCAGATGGGCCTCCAGTTCGGACCAAGTTCCTTGGACTGTCTGTCCCTGACATAACCCCCCCCCACCCCATCAGGGAGGCATCCATGGTCACTGTGGCTTTGGGTTGCTGGGGGGAAAAGGGGCGAGACCATTGTGACAGATTGTGTGTCATCCACCATTTTAAATCCTGTTTGCACCTGTGGGTTAAATCCTGTTTGCACCTGTGGGTTACTCGAATCATGGCTGAAAATGATGGTGAAAGGGATACCATTGGGTGAGCAGTAGCCATTGTAGAAGCCTCATGTGAAACCTGGCCAGGGGGACAATGGTGATGGAGGCTGCCATGGAACCCAACAGCTGTAGAACCGAGTGAGCCGCGGATTTCTCCCTTGAAAGGATTGGAATCAGTTGTTGCTTTATCCTTAAAATTCTGTGCTCTGGAATGGCAGCTCTGCAGTTCTTTGTGTCCGAGATAACCCCTATGAACTCTGTCGACTGAGATGGGGTGAGATTGGATTTTTGCCATTTTATGGTTATGCCTAGCCTTTGTGCAGCGAGGAGAGAGTATGCCAGGGCTTTTTCCAGTAGATGTCTGGTGGGGGGGCGGAAATGAGCCAGTCATCTAGGTATGGAAACACCTGGAATCCTTGAAGTCGCAAGTGAGCTGTGACAACTGCCATACACTTTGTGAACACTCTGGGGGCTGTAGAGAGTCCGAAGGGCAGTACTCTGAACTGGTAGTGACTGGCTCCTGCATGGAAACGCAAAAAACTTCTTGATGGCCTCTCCACTTTTATGTGGTAGTACACATCTTGAAGATCTATCGAGCACATCCAATCGTCTTTTTCCAAAAGCGGGAGGATAGACTGTATTGTGACCATCCGGAATTTTTGTACTCTCACAAACTTGTTCAATACACTGAGATCCAAAACTGGTCTCCAGTTCCCAGTTTTCTTTGGCACCAAAAATAGTCTTGAGTAGAATCCGGATCCTAGCTGGTCTGGAGGGACTATTTGGAGGACTCTTTCTTAGCAGCTTTTCTATTTCTAATGCTGCTTCTTTCCTTTGACTGGGTGGAACGTCGGGAAGTTTTTTTGAATGGACAGGACAAAGATCGAAGGGGATATCATAATCTCTGGTTATAATCCTTTGTACCCAAGAATCGGTGGTGATGGTTAGCCAGGCAGAAGGGTACAAGGAGAAACATCCCCCAACCACCTCCAGAGGAAATGAGTTGGGCCACTCTTCAGGAGCGCTGGTAGGATTGGCCAGAGAAAGAATCCCTGGAACCCTGGTTACGTGGACCCCCTCTGCCCAGAAAGGACCATCTTCCTCGTACGTTTCCCCCTCTGTCTCTAGGGGAGAACTCGGCCTGTGTGTCGCGGAAAGGACCCTGAGATTTCTTGAACCAAATCTTCCCACTCTTTTTGTTTCCGGAGAAAGCACGTTGAGGGGAAGAATAACGGACACCTAAAGCAGAAAGGGTCTTACCGCCCTATTCACATCTGGCCAGTGTGCTTTTAACTTTGGGTCCAAACAACGAGGAGGCCTCAATGGGAGCGTTAAGAAAGGAAGCCTTAAAGGGTTCCGTGAAATTGCACAAGCGCATCCAGGCATGCCATCTCAAGACAGCAGCTGAACCCGCTGCTCTAGCTGCTCCTTCTGATGCATGAGATATCAGTCGCATAGAGGAGTTAGATATCGAATCAGTGGTGGCTAGCTGAGAGGCCACTTTGTCACGGACCTCATCAGACATGGCACCAGCCAAGGTTTCAGAGAGCTCAGAAATCAGATCCCTTTGAAGCCTGGTAAAGTGTGCCATATAATTCAGGGACCTGATAGTAAAGGTCACTGATGCAAAGGTGCGCTTCCCTATCCTGTCCAGGGCCCGGGACTCTTTGTTAGGCGGATGGACAGTCTGGCTTTCTTCCTCTGCCAGATCCTTTTTTGTTGTGGCTGCCACCACCAAAGCATCCACAGGAAGACCTTTTGACCAATGGGGATCCGTAGTAGGAGGGGACAAAATCTTATCTGGCCTCTGGGGAATAGCTTCAACGGTATCAGGAGTCTTCCAAGCATGCTGCACGATAAGCCGGACAAGATCATCGGCAGGTGGAGTAACCCAGGAGGTAGGGGGCCGGGCGCGAAAAGCCTGCAGGAACACAGATTCCTCAGAGGTCAGATTAGGGGACTGTCAGTCACCTCTCTGTTTCAGGATTTCGAGGATATCACCAAAGGATACCTCAGAGGGTGACCTAGGGGATCCTTCCCCCTCATCAAAATCTGTGTCTTCAGTGAGGGACTCCTCTGTGGAGTCTATGTGCTTCCTCTTACACAAACTTTTCCAATGGACTTCCTCAGCGGGAGAAGCTGGGGAAGACAGCGGAAAAGGGGTTTCCTGTGGGAATATGTCCTGAGGCCCTTGCACCCGGTGTCCGCTTGGTGCGACTTGTGAAACCAGTGTACCAGAGGAGGGCGGAGGTATAGACAGTCCACTATCGCCAGCAGCAGTGAAAGCCTTCTCCATGAGTTGGAAGGCTGGTCCATCTGAAGAGGAGTGAGTGTCTAAGACAGGGGTCACCCCTCCCCTAAGTGGCTCAGCCTGCCTACTTGGAGTCCCTGGATGGCTGTGGAGCAGCAAACTATGCGTGTCACAACTGACATCCTGGGTCATAGCAAACCTTTCCTGCCATGAAGGCAACTGCGGTTCCTTAGTGAGATCCATAAAGGGAACCACAGAAGGGGAAGACTGTACTATATCCATGGACTTCAAAGGCAATGAAGGAAGAGAATAAGAAGGGGTCCTTGGAGACGGGTGATCACCTCCCAAGGAAGGATAGTTCCTGGGGGGTGGAATACCTCTGGCAAAGAGCACACAAGACACAACACATTGTGTTCGGAAAGGCTTCTAGTGGACCTCACAGAGACTGAGGAAGAAACAGGCCTGTCCACAGAAGAGGCAAACTCTGTGCCTATCTCACCAGTCCGCTCCGAGAACAACAGTGCCGAGAGAGACTGGACTACGGGTGTCTGTACCGAAGAAGTCATCGGTGCCGAGGTAATGGTCTGCACCGACACAGGGATCTGTGCCGAAGTGGCTGGAACCGACAAAACTGGAGTCAACAATAAATGCGTCGGTTCCGAGTAAGATGTCGGAGCCGACGTGGTCAAGGTCTGAACGGTCGGTGCCGATACAGTAGTAATAGTCCGAATCGAGAAGACCCTCAGTGCCAATACAGTGAAGGCTGCTGGAGAAGACGGAGTCGAGATCACTAATGGAGCCAAAGGCCTTGGTGCCAAAGGTCTAGGCACTGAAAGCACTGGGGCTGACTTGAGTGAGCTCCGGAGCCGAAACTTTAGCCTTTTTAGGTTTTGGTTGGTGGGAGTCCCCAGCCGGTGACAAAGGCAATGATTTAGCCTTAGTATGAACATCCAAGATTTTCTTATGGGCTCTAGGAGGGGTTGAGGCCTCCGACCCAGAAATAGCCTCTGAAAAGGGAGATTTAAGAAGTCCCTTCAGCAACAGCTTGTTTTTCCTTTCTAACAAAGTTCTATTTGAAAAGTTTTCACAGATAGTACAGTGCGAGTCAACAGATAAGTGGGACGCCCCCAAACAATAAACGCACAAAGAGTGTGCATCAGAAGTAGGTAGTTTGTGTCCGCAATCAGAACACCGTTTAAACCCCGGACTACCTTTCTTATCTGCCATAATAACAAATTAGATAGCAGAAAGGGGTACCAGCAATGGTACAAAAGAATACCCGAAGGTATGAGAAAAGGGAAAGATTACCAATGATGGTAAGGGGAGAATACCTTGAGGTAAAAAGGTAGAGAAAAGAGAAGACAAACCTGAAGAAAATATGGTCGCTAGATGCGATAGGGTAAGAGATAATGAAAAAGAAACTTTCCTGACAGAAAAGTAAAAAGAATGACTATTAAACAACAAATAACTGTACTTAGCTCAAGAGAAGCAGCTTGACACGACCGAATGGCAACGCGGCAAACAAAATCTGAGGTAACAGGGAGAGGGGAATTGTGGGTTAGAGATTAGCTCGAGAGTGTGAAGCTGAAGCGAGCTTGGAAAATGGCTGGCTCGGTTCCAAGGTCGGAACCGATACCCATGCGTAAGGAATGAACGAGGATTAACAATATCAGATCTGATTTTCCTGATCAGGAATCTGATATCTCTGTTCCTTCTGACTACCAGGACATACCCTTATCTACCTATGCGGATTCTGATGCAGAGGATTCCATTCCCTCTGCTTCTCTGCCAGAAGATTTTTCTTTTGGTGAAACCCTGCTTACCCTTAGGGACCATTTCCGCTGGGAAAGCCAGGATTACTCTCAGTCGAAAAAGAGACTCAGGGAATTTTTAAACCTGCCTCAGCACAGGCCTCTAGCTATCCATCCTGTTCTGGAGATTGTAGATGACGTTTTCTTGGAATCCAGCCTTACCCCGGATACTTGGCCTCCAGCTCCCAGGAAACCTGACAGGTACTATAGAGTACCTGACTCTCACAAATTCCTTTTCAAGAATCCTACTGCAGATCCAAAGACCATTTCCCAAGGACCAAAAGGCATTAAGGCTACTACGGCCAAGAATCCTACCCCTTCTGACAGGGATTTTAGGGCTTTAGACAGATGGAGTAAGAAGGTATACACTTCTGCTACTCTGGCCATTAGGGCTTTAAATTGCCAGTTTCATATGTTAAAGTATCAGCAGCATATTATAGGGTTAATTAAACAGAAAATTATGTTGATTTCTGACTGTGCAGAACACAAAGATTTACAAGAGTTAATGTATTCTGCTGACCAAGTTGGTAAAGCTATTTTGCAGTGTGGTTTTGATGCTTTAGAAGCATCTTGTAGGGCTGCTGTCACTGGGTCTGTTCTTATAAGGCATGCTTGGCTTAAGGAACAAAACTTGCCAGATCATGTCAAAGCAAAATTACTGGATGCACCCTTAAACCAGGAGTGCCTATATGGCAATAAAGCAGAAGAAGTTCTCAAAAGGATGGAGGAGAAAGCTAAATCTATGCAAACTGTTAAGGATTTCTTACAAGTACAGCCACCTAGATCCAGTAGGCATTGACCTTTAAAGAACTGGTCCTTTCCAGTCCCTTCCAGGCCTTCTCAGTCCAACCCAGGGGCAGCAGACCCCCCAAGACTTCAGTCTCAGGTTATGCACAGATCTAAGCAGTGGGGTGCTCCCACGTTCAAAACAGGGAGTAGTAAGCCAACCCCCTATGGTAAACTTGCACAATGACTTATCCTTAACTCCCCCAAGCCTTACTCAAGTACTTGCACCTCTAGGAGGTAAACTCGCCTTGCATGCAAAAAACTGGGAATACATTACCCAAGACAAATGGGTTTTAAACATTGTTTCCCTAGGATACAGATTCCACTTCCACTCACTCCCAACCCTAACTGGATGGCCAGACCTCCCCCCAAAACCAGTAGGTGGAGGCCCAAAAGCAAGTACTTTCTCTCCTCAGCATCAAGGCTATTCAACCTGTCCCAGCAGAACAGAGGGAACAAGGCTTTTATTCAAGACTGTCCCTGGTTCCCAGAAAACAAAACTCCTGGCGTCCTATCTTGGATTTATCTATTCTCAACACCTTTCTGGTCGTTCCAAAATTCAAAATGCTAACTCTCTAACAGCTGCTTTCTATGTTAGCCAAGAGGATGCCTAGCTGGCAACCCTAGACTTAAAAGAAGCTTATCTGCACATCCCCATAAGGGAATCTTGCAGGAAATACCTCTGCTTCAGGGCAGGCTCTATGCACCCAGGGTATTCACAAAGTGCCTAGCTCCAGCCATTGCTTTTTGCAGGCAGAGAAGTATTCAGATTTACCCATACTTGGATGATTTCCTGATTCAAGCGGAAAGTCAGGACTTGCTACTACAGCACCTGGTATTTGTAAAGAGACTTCTTACTTCACTGGGGTACACCATCAACTAAAAGAAATCACACCTAGTACCCTGCCAACAGATTGTATTCCTGGGAGCAATCTTGAACACAACTTCCCAGATGGCATTCCTCACTCCAGAGAAACAAATTTATTTGACAACTTACTTCAACCTACTGACCACAAAAACCCAGCTATGTGCAAGGAAAATACTGCAAGTTCTGGGGTTCATGGCCTCTTGCATTCTGTTAATTCCATATGTAAGACTGCATAAGAGGAAACTTCAATGGTATCTAAAAGGTCTATGGTGTCAACATTCTCAGGACCTGGAAACAATAATTCTTATCATTCCGTGTCTAAGGGCAGAGTTCCTTGGGTGGGCAGAGGCCTGCACCCACAACAAGGGACTCTCTTTCACTCTACCCCCTGCCGCCCAAACCCTAACAGCAGATGCATCAGACTACACATGGGGGGCTCACATGGCAGGGCAGTACATTCAGGGCAAATAGAACCCAAAGCAGATGCACCTGCATATCAATCAAAAAGAAATGTTAGCTGCACAGAATGCTCTAACAGTCTTCAAAGGCCTTATTCTTCCAGGACAACTATTGGTAAAGAGAGACAACACCACAGTTATGTGGTACATAAACAAGCAGGGGGGAACACATTCCTACCCACTCTGCAGACGAGCCATGGCTCTGTGGAACACAGCCTTGAACAACCAACTGCACCTACAAGCTCAATTCCTGCCAGACAAACTAAATTCACTGGCAGACCTAAGCAGAAATCTCATGAACCCACACGAATGGAAACTGGAGCCCAAAATATTCAAGCTTTTTTTGGGAAACAGATGGGGGACACCAGAGGTGAACCTGTTTGCTTCCCCTCAGAAATATCAGTTGAAAAACTAATGCACCAGAACTCCCCACAGCCAAGCTTGGAAGGTGGATGCCCTGTCCTTTTCCTGGGAAAGCCTCTAAGTCTATGCCTTTCCCCCTCTGCCTCTCCTCTCGAAGGTTCTACTAAAGATCAAACAGGACAAGCCAAGGACGATCCTGATTGTACCAGACTGGCCATGCCAGCACTGGTATCCTTATTTGTGCAGTCTGACAGTGCTACAACCATGGCACCTGCCTCAGACCCATTCCCTGCTGTCCCAGCAAGGGGGCAAAATTCTGCACCCTCTGCTTCAGACCCTGAACCTTGCAGCTTGGCTAATCCCCTGAGCTCACCTCTAGCAACCCTCAGTAAGTAGGTGCTGGATGTCATTCTTGAGGCAAGGAGGCCTAGTATTAGAAAATCCTATTCAGAAAAGTGGAAAAGATAGTGTTCCTGGAGCCAGTCTCAAGGGATGGGCACAACTGTGTCCAGCTTACCTCATATACTAGATTACTTAACAGAAATGCTCCATAAGGGCCTGTTCTTCTCTTCAATTAAGATTCATGCCTCTGCCATTTCAGCTTATTATAATACTGAGCCACCCCTCTTCTCTCATCCTCTGGTAAAACAGTTCCTTAGAGGGGCCAAAAATTTAAGACCTCCCCCAGGAGAGCTCCCACTCCAGCCTGGGACCTTAACTTTGTATTGGAAAAACTTACACTTCCCCCCTTTGAATCGGCTGCTACAGCCGAGTTGAAATTCCTCTCATGGAAAACAGCTTTACTTCTAGCCATCACTTCAGCAAGAAGGGTGTCTGAACTGCAGGCCCTTGTGGCAGTGGAACCCTTCATTATCTTCCATGCAGACAGGATTTCCCTCAGGACAAACCCATCTTTTATGCCCAAGGTGGTGTCTAGTGTGGCTTTAAACCAGTGCATTAATTTGCCTACTTTTTTCCCTAATCCTCAAAATAAAGGGGAAAGGATACTGTATTCTCTAGACATGCACAGACAGCTTAGATTCTATTTGGACAGGACTAAGCCTCTCAGAAAATCTGACCAGCTGCTAGTCAGCTTTGCTGCAGGGGCAGAGGGGAAGGCCATTTCAAAGCAAACTGTATCTAAATGGATAGCACACTGCATCCATTTCTGCTACAAGCACCATGGAAAACCTACCCCACATAGGATAAGAACACATTCCACTAGGGCTTCATCTACCTGTACTGCATTTCTCAGAGGAGTCCCTACCAGGGACATCCTGGAAGCTGCAACCTGGAGCTCTGTACACACTTTCACCAAGCATTACCACTTGCCTATCTTTTCTAAATCCAGAGCTGGATTTGCCACAGCACTCTTACAGGGCCTGATTGCCAGTCCTAATGCTTCTTAATCTACCTCCACCCTTCCTTAGCTTTGGGAATCACCCCAAATGTGATGACTGCAACAGTGAAACACGAAGAACATAGTACAGTTGTGTACACTTACCATAAATGTAGATGTTCGAGTGTATCCACTGTTGCAGTCCTGGTTACCCTTCCTCCAGCCCCCTGATTGTCTTTGCTTTCACCTATCCTTTTTGATTTGGCATATCTTATTTTTGCTTGGGGTGTTCCACACCATATAATTGCTTCCTATTTTGGGGGCACCTAACATCTGGGGCAAGAAAAACTGATGTAATGGCGTCGGCTGCATGTTTTATACCCCTGACGTCATGGAAGAAGCAACAGCATCTGATGCAGAAATCCCAAGACTCTGGTATTCAGGCTGGCTGAGGGCTACCTGCAGGCAGATAACCCAAATGTGATGACTGCAACAGTGAATACACTCGAACATCTACATTTATGGTAAGTGTACACAACTGTACTTTATGTACTACTGACATATTAGGTTTCTTGCTGTGACAATGATTTTGTTTGTTTTTGGTGAGACTAGGCATATAACAAGTGCAGCTCGGAGCAAGAAAAACAGAATCTGCTTTCTGACATACTTGTTCGACGAGGTGAAGGAGTGACATCGACTTC
This sequence comes from Protopterus annectens, assembly GCF_019279795.1. Taxonomy (NCBI): domain Eukaryota; kingdom Metazoa; phylum Chordata; order Ceratodontiformes; family Protopteridae; genus Protopterus; species Protopterus annectens. The sequence goes on along the minus strand of NC_056744.1, from coordinate 37,451,728 downwards.
AAAGAGGGTTGGACCTGAACTCTCCCGGCGTATTTACATGCAGATGACGTTTCAGAATCCTGAAGTCTGTTTAGACATTTAGAATTTACAGTTGTTAGTGCTGAGTGTTTAACTATGTTCTTACTCCATTCACAGAGAAATTGTATTATGGTGTACAGTATTAAATCATTTTAAAAAAGACAATGAATTTTCTGTTTTTATTTAAGCATCTTTCTGAGTTCTGATATTTATACCTTTTACTAAAACTCTTACTTTTTAGATAACATTTAAGTTTTTTTTTTTTTAATTCCATTCTTGAATGTATACTACTTCCTGTTTCTGATCTCTTCTAGATGTAAACCATATAGCCACGTAGACATGTGCAGTACATCCAGTGTTTCTAGATTATGGACACTTTTGTTAGCTCTAATATCATATGACAGCTTCACTTTTTTTTTAACCCAGGTCAGCAGCCTGCAGGAAGTACCCTGATTTTGTTTTTAATCAGTACATTATGTTGGGACTAGACTTTAACTGTTTCTTACCTTCCCCTACATTTGTTGCATACCTTCCAACCTTAGTTCTACGAAACTTTAATAAAAAGTACCTTTAAAATACATATTTATTTAGATGCATTTTTCTTTTGCTGAGCCTAGGTCTGTACAGCAACAATGTTCTGTTCATGTTGCAAATGGTGGTTATTCCCCTAGAGTAAGGTGGGCTGTGGTATATTCTCAGATCTTTCTGTCTGGTTAGATTAGCAAGCTGATTTCAAAGCAAAGCTGGCTAGTCTGTTGTAATTCACATGAGAGGTAATTTTACTAGATGTTGGAGGATCAAGCTGTCAGACTTAGTTTTGATTAGGACAATTCAAACTGCTTATAAAAAGAACTGTTTTCCCTGTGATGAGTTGAAAATTGATAATACCAGTGGTAGTGGTGATGAGTTGAAAATTCATAATGGCAGTGTTGTAGAAAAAGAACTGAAAAGGTGCGTCAAATTCCAGAGCATATTAAACATAGTTTGAATGGTAGTATGAGGAACTCTGTGTCATGGGGTGAACAAGAGGTTGCCTGTGTGTTTGCTAATAAACAATTAGTGCCATTGCCCTGTTTTTAGGACAGTCAGTGCTTTGAGATTTGTGATGGTTGCACTTTCAAGAATCAAATAAATGATTTCTCATCTACCATGTATAAATAAGAGAACCTTTCACAGCAGCTGTTTGAGCAAAGGCATTGATGTAATTGGCTATTCTAATGTTTGGTCCCCAGTACTAGACGCAGTAGATTTGCTAATGGGCACATGTATATGACTAAAATTGACAGCAGATTTAAATTTTGTGATTCTGAAATAAATGAGGTCCCTTGGTGTCTCAATGCTCTTTTATGCTTTGCTGTGTTATCAGTTAAACCTTTGTCCCGTTTTGTTCACTGTTTGTTTTAGATGGCATTCTGTAGCTTGACACCAGTAAAGTAGGACAGATTAACACTGAGCCCACTCTGGATGATGCATTTTTTTATTATTTTATTTATTGACATTTGATTGCTGGGATAGTCCAACTGGGCCATAAAAGGCCCCTTATCAGTGGAGGCCCATGGAAAAAAACTCCACAGATTTGCATAATTGTTACAGATTAGTTTACATGTAGTGGCGAGTTGTAATTATAGGGTAATAGCATTGGTTGTAGCTAGTATAAGTGATAAGTTATTCAACAGTTTGTGGGCAAAGTGCTGAAAGAACAGTCATGGTTTCCAACCATCTAGCCAGGTGTCTTCCAAATACTCTTTAATTCGCCCATCTCAGCAGCTGAAGCTTGTTGGCAAGGTACAGGAGCTGAGAAAGAAGAGGCCATCTTGTGTGCAGAACTGGATTTTTATCTTTGCCCTACATCTTTTTCCTTCTCTTCCAGTCAGTAAGCACACTACAGTCCCTAAAGTGCCAGAAAGAATATGCAGCAGTGTGCTTCTACATTATCAACTAGCTTGCTGCATATGCTATGGCAGAAGTGTTCATCCTTGTCTTTTTGCCTGACTTCTGACCACTCGGAAGGTGTTGCTCATGGTGTTTTAATTCCGTCACCATTCTGACTTCCACAGATGGGTGAATGGATGGCAGACACACACACACACACTTCCATCCCTCTCTAACCAGTCTTAAATTTACTTTGCATTTGAATATTTGTTTATTGACCTTCATTTAAAGATATTTTTTTTAATATGCAGTACTGAAAGATTGTGTAACACACATGCCTTGTTTTAATTTCACATTTTCTTTTAAATATGACTGTTGCCATTTTGATACTATTTTCACATTATCCTACCCCAGTAAGTAACTATCAATGAATTTTATAGCTTAGTAGTAGTCATCTGCTTCATGTGCTACGCTAATCAATACAGTATCTTATCACTCCACAGGGAAAAAAAAAGTAATATGCTTTCAGTATAGCATTTACTCTATTATCCTTCTTTAGTTCCTGACTCCTCTCCTGTACCCTGCAGGCTGAATGAGCTCACTGTTCTTCCTTACTGACCCCCCCCCCCCACACCCCGCAAGACTTGGAGCCATTTGCTTAGTTTCCTTAGATCATCTTCAGAAAAAGCCAGTTTTCAGAGGGTTATAATGATGTATTTTCCTCCATACGTATTAACATTTATACAAAAAAGTGCAACTGCAGCAGTCTGTCAGAAGTTACTGACAGTGATATTTGTTAAGTGGTACCTTAGAAATACTGGTGTGTGATATCACCAAGTCCTTTTCATTTAATACTCATTCACACATAGACTCAGAAATGTCATTATTTAGCTGTTTTTCAATTTTTCATTAGAATAACCATTATATTTTAAAGCAAGCTTTACTTTACTTTTACAGATGATTTTGTTTAACAAAACAGAATCTATGTCCTATTGTGTACAGTGCACAGTACTTTCACTCCATGGGCCAAGACAATATCCCAGGATGCCTTCTAAATAACATGAAACATGATCTATCAGGCCCTCTGGAATTGCTATTTAACTGTAGCCTCATGAATGGAAAACAGCAACAGTCACCCATCTGCATAAAGGTGGGCTGTCTACAGACCCTGAAAACTACAGACCCATAAGTCTCACTTGTCTCTCATGCAAATTCATGGAAAGAATTATAATGGAAGTGATCAATAATGACATAGGAAATCTCCAGACACTAGACCCAACCCAATTTGGTTTCATCAAGGCAGGTTATACTTACTGAACCTGGTGGACTTTGAGGGGGTCACCAAAGCAACAGATGATGGCAGAATGGTTCACACTACCTAGCTTGACCTGGCCAATGCATTTGATATGATACCCCACTTGGGTATTGTTGATGAGCTTAAGAGGTTAGGTACAAACCCTTATGTCACCCGATGGATAGCCAGCTGGCTCTATGACAGGACCCAGGAAGTTAGAATTGGGGAGTCCACCTCTACAAAGAGGATAGTCATAAGCGGAGTCCCTCAGGGATTGGTCCTGGGACTGCTCCTTTTAGGCATTTACTTCTCTGAAGTCAACGCCAATGTCATTGGCCTCTGGCTAACTAAATTTGCAGATGATTACAAATTAAGTGCTCTCATTGAATCGCCTGCTGACACATATGTCTCCAGGAAGGGCTGACACAGAGAAAGAACTGGTGCTGGAGCCATGGCCTAAAACTTAATGCCAAGAAATGTGTAGTAGTATCTTTCGGGAGGACTTCCAAGATGGCTGCATATTGAGTAACACCTTAATTCAAGCTCTCCTAGTGTAAAAACGGAAACTTAGCAGAGAAAGCCAGTGGACCTGGATTTCTGGGTAAAATTCAGTAACCAGTTAGTAAGTGCACTGCATAGATGAAGGAAAATAGAAATACAGAGGACCTGAAGGAAAATCTGGTACAAAAGGTGACAAAACACTGACTGAGAAAAGTACTGCAGCTGTTCAGCAAAAAGCAGTGCAGCTCCAGACATAACTTCCACTAACGTAGAGGAAAGTATAAGGCAACTGCACACAGACATGATTAAAATAAATTAAACATTAATGGAGTATAAATACCGTGGTGGTGGTGCTGCGGTAGCATTGTCGCCTCACAGTAAGATGTCCTTTTCGATTCTCAGCTAAAGTGTCTTCTGTGTGGAGACATGCGTGAATGGGCGTACCTTCGTTGAAGGTTGTGTGTTAGGGCTGGCAACTCGGTATGTAAAAATCTACTGCCAATCATTAGCGGACCGGAGTTCCACTGTGGCAACCCCTAACCGGGAAAAGCTGAAAGATACAACAACAACAACATCAACATCAACTCAAACAATAAAAAGCTGGGGAAAATCGAGAAGCTTTAAACAGATATGTAGTTAAGGTAATAAAACTACAGAACTCAGAGGCTGAAATGAAGAAAAGGCTGGCTGAATATGAGACTGCACAAGAAGAGATGTTTAAAAAAATAATAGAATTAGAGGCAGAGCACTCTGCTGTACCCGAGAAGCTAGAAGAAACAAACTTTATTAGTTTTATGAAAGCACAAATAAGCAACTGGACTGGCATTCCACAACAGAAATTGTTAATTGAAAAAGCACATTGTGTGTATGCTCCAAACCTGGCTATGAGAAAACAGCCTAGACCTTAATAATAAAGATGCAGTCTTACCAGCAGAAGGAGTTGATTCTGACAAAACTGTGGCAGAAGAGCAAAGTACTAAAAGTGGGAGACAACAGAGTTTTTGTGGAAAATGACTACTCATTGTACACCAGGCAGAAGAGGAGTAAATTTATTCTATTATTTTTATTTAACATTTGTTTACCGAGAAAGTCGGACTTGGAATGAAGCCAATTTTCAGCAGAGGCCTGGGGAGTAATGCTCCAGATGCATGTCTTTGTAATGTGGGAGGAAACTGGAGCACCCAGAGGAAACCCACATGAATGCAGGGAGGACATGCAGACTCCACACAGAATGAACTCCAGCCAAGAATCGAACCAGGGAACCTTTCGCTGTGAGGTGACAATGTAACTGCTGCACTACTGCACCATCTGTTATTCGGGGAATGCCAAGAAGCAGGTTTGAGATTCAAACTGCTGTACCCAGCTATCTTCAAAATATTTTTTCCTGGAGGAACAAAATCATTTTTTAATGAAGTCCATGCTAAGGATAAAACACAAAAGTTTGTCCAACAAAAAGTGAGCTGTGAAACGGAAGGCAATTCTGCTTCTTATTCTTCTGGTAATAAAAACCAGAGAGACTGTTCCAGTGAAACCTTTCTCAGTGTTTCAACAGAAAATGCTTGAAAGAGGGGAAAAACTACAACAGTTGACTAGAAGAATTGAGAATATTTTGGAAACGAAACAGAGAGAGGGTTTAGACAATGGAGATGAACAGGAATAGGACAAGAGAATCTAGAAATATTGGACTTCGTAAAACTTGTAGGTGACTCTAAAGCATATGCCCTACTTTGTCATTAATGTTTGGAAAAATACTCAGGACAGGAGAAGAGGAGGGAGAAAGTTAACTTTATGTAAAGCTATTTTTTTCTTAATACTACTTTGAAAGTGCATGCTTTTTTTTTTTGCATGTTATAAGGTAAACATTTTTTCAGTTTTTAAATGTAATGGGATACTGATGTAAATAGGGGCTCCTGTTGTTTTTTTTTTTCTTTCATTCTCCCTTCTCTCTCCTTGTTCAGTTTTAAGAAATGTAGGCACTGCAATGTTAAAAAATCTGGTTAAAAGAACATGGCAAAAGAAAAACTAGGGTGCTTTTTCTCATTCTTGCATAGAGGAATGACTGGGTTAAGGCCATTAACTTGGCCTATAACAAGTTTTAAGAGAAAACAAGTAAATTAAAAAATATTGATTATAAGGTTTTTGCTCTAGTAAACAAAGATATGTTTGGCAGTTTTGTGTCTGGTTTTCATGTCTCTAGCAGACAATCCGATAAAGAGAAATAGCTTAGAGAAAATATTTGCTGAAAGCACTCGTGTTTTCCCAGCTGAGAGTGCTATAAAGATAAGATAAATACAGACAGCACTTAATAGAACCACAGGTTGTACCATGTGTCTTAGCATGGGGTAATCTCAAATCTGTATGTGTGGCTATCAGTTTGGAACATTTGCTCCTATTAGGAGAGTAAAACTTCAATATTTGAAGATGTACACCGTTTTGTTTGCTATTAATGTAATAGGTTTTAGAGGGGTATTGGAGTATTTTTGAGGGGTTTCCATAAAACAAAAAGTTCTGTAAGATGTGACATAGATTCTAATGGAGATGACAAGAAACAACTGTATAAAAATAACCTGCCAAACAGCACATGCATGTAACACAAAAGCGGGAACTAGAAATTTAACAAAAAGGCTGTTATACATAAAAGGTGGGACTAATAATTTTTCAAGAATATGATTCTTTCTGTAATGCCTTTAAATGTTAATGGTTTCAGAGATAAACACAAAAAAGGGAGGAGTAGTAGTGAAGTGTATTAAAAAATATGGCATGCAAATAGCTATTCTGCAGGAGACGGACTTGGTGAATTTGATAAACAAAGATTTTCAGGATGGTTTTTCAGTGGAATACCTGGGGAAAAGGAAGAGAGGAGTACTTATATTTGCAATAAGAGCTCCAACAGTGATAGAAGAGGATAAAAAGACAATAATAGTATATTTGTAGTACTAAGGGGCTACTGGCAAGGCTGGAGGATTACACTGGCATATATTTATATTCCACAGAAAACTGCTATAATGGAGCTTAAGAAAACTCTGGGAGAAATAATCAGCTTTCAATAGGTGGAGACTAGAATTTGATTTGCAACAGTGAACATGTCTGGGGAGCCCAGAAGGGAAAATATAACAAAAAAGGATAGATTTTTAAAAAAAATTATGAAAATATTTGGCATGGAAGAAGTGAATTCATTATTAGGAGTTCCGAGTGAATTTACATATTATCCCCCAAAATATAAAAACTGGGCTATGCTAGACAGAATTTGCATTTCACAGGAACAAGTGCATTTAATTGAAGGTCTTGATTTCAGATTATGTGCCAATAATGGCTAAAATAAAAACATAGGGTAATGAAATAAAAATGAGACACTGGCACTTTCCCCACCTATCTGTTGAAAAGAGAGGAATTTAAGGAATGGGTAATAGAAATTATTCAGGAGCTATTAGAGAAGATATACATTTCTTGTGAAAATATAGCTAGGGAGTGAGATAAAATTTAAGTGGATTTTAAAAATGGTGTGGAAATAAAAGAAAGGGAGATGCGATTAACAAGTAACAAACACTATTTATAGGGACTGACAAATGTTAGTGTTACAAAATTGGGGGAATCTCACAGAACAAGAGGAGGAGCAACCGCAGAATGCTAAACAGAAAATACTGGATTGCCTCAATAATACGCATGAGTTTAGAAAGATTGCAGTTAAACAACTGTTTTTTTTATAACAACTCTAGAGCGCAAAAAACTTTAGTACAGTGACTCAGGCAACAGAAAGTAAAACAGACTGTCACCAAGCTTAGGGAACCTCTAACAGTTAAGATAACAAGGGATCCTCTGGAAGCATTAGAAATATTTTGGAAATCCTATGAAAGCCTGCATAAAACAAAGAAATATGGAATTCAAAGAAAGGTACAGATGGAAATGTTTATGGAAGAATTAAATATGTCATGGTTAGAGGAAGAAGTGGCTCAAACAGTAACAGTTAGGATAGGAGGAGATGAGATAAAAATGGTGATATATAACCAATCTACAGGAAAGTCCCCAGGAATAGATTGTATTTCTGTGGAAGTTGTAAGCTAGGAGAGAAAAAAACTGATAAAGACCTGGAAGGCTTTTTTTAACAGTATTTTAAGAGGAGAAGTTTGGTAATGCTCAACATTCTTACTATGAACTAACTGCTATTGTTTCACATCTTGTGTACTATATCGTATCCCATAGCATTGTGTTGTGTTACAACTTCTCTTCATTGTATAAACCTAGTTGATCTCTTAATGTCTGATTTGTGTATTGTATGCTTTTTTTTTCTGGAGCTTTTCTCCCGAGGCCTCCGCTGAAAATGGATCTGTGTCCAGTCGGACTTTCCCAGTAAACACATGTAAAATAAATAAATAAAATGGTGGTAGCTGTAATACCTGAAGAGGGTAAAGATACATCAGATCCAGCGTCATACAGGCCCACCTCAATACTAAACCATAATTATAAAGTGTTTATGGCTAAAAGAATGGCAAACGTCATGCCAAAATTGATAGATATGGATCGATGTGGTTTTATGGAGGGGAGGCAAACATTTGATAACATTAACAGACCACTGGTGATCCAGAGCGCAACAGAATATAACAAAATACCACTGTTGTTGATGGATCTTGATGCAGAGAAAGCATTTGACAGAGTAAGCTGGGACTTTGTGAGCAGAGCAATGGAAGCATTTGCATTCCCTGATAAAATTATAAGTTTGATTAGTAGGATATATGAGGGATTGGAGGTGAAAATTAAAGTGGGCAGGATCCTTTCTGATCATTTCTGCTTGAGCAGAGGAATCAGGCAGGGGTGTCCTCTCTCCCCTTTATTTGCATTATATTTAGAACCATTGACAAAGAAAATAAGGGACTCAGAAATTCAAGGATATAATTGGTATGGTAGTCAAGAAAAGCTGGCTGTATTTGCAGATATTTTATACCAGACAAAACAGAAAGGGGCATTACAGTGTTGTGGAACATTTTGAGATGGTTTCAATCTTTTTGGGATACAAAATTAATGAAGCTAAAACAAAGGCAGTAGAGGTAAATTACATGTACCCACACACAAATTGGTTCAGGAATATCCATATTTATGTGGACATGACAAAGTGAAGTATTTAGGAGTATGGATTAAAAATGATTCCAGTGTGGCAGCTAAGGATATGTGGGAAGAGACTAAACAAAAGAATACAAAAACTGAGAAATTGGAAGCTCTGTTATATGGATAGTAAGATACAAGCAATGAAAATGTTTTAGTCCATTTAGTCTTGTACATAGGTCAGGTACATTATCAACCAGAGGTGAAATTGTGGACAACAATAAAGAGCTGAAGGATTTTATCTGGGAGGGAAGACAGCTAGAGCCAAGTGGGATACGCTGATTCTTCCAATAGAGCAAGGCAGACTGAGATTACCCAATCTGAAGAAGTATTTCAGAGCAACACAGTTAAGACTCCTATACATATTGCAAGCAGAAGACTATAATTCAAAGTGGAAATAGCTGATAATGAAGCAGGAGGGGAAGCTCAAGAAACAAGGAGAGACTAGGATTTTGGATGCAGACCTTTAAGGAGAATAACAATAATCATACAGAATATTATATTCATAAAGTAGCAAAAAGTATTCTAAGAACTAAGCCAACACAGGAATGGAGAAAGGAGATTCTGACAACAGAGATGACTATAATTAGGGAGATGGACAATAGGCAAGAGGGGTTTGGAATTTATTGGAGAAAACTGGCAAAGGAACCAAGGTATTGGGAGCAAATAACTAGAGGGGGAAAGGTACTAGAATGGGAAGATGCCAAGAATTTATTTGGACTTCAGGTTAGAGGTTTCCTTCCCTATCAAGGACTGATATCAGAGTATAGGCAAAGATAAAGAAATAGGGGGTATCCTAAACGAAAGACCAGCACTGGTCGAGTTTTTAGTAGAATCTTGAACAGAAGTTGCTGTTAAGAAAGGAATAATTATTAGGGCATATAAAATATTGAATAATAACTAAGAATCAGTCAGAGAAGGTTAGAAAGGATTGGGAAGAGAGACTGAATAAGCAATTCACAAAGAAACAATGGGGGATATATGTATGTTTCCCAAATTTGTAAGAAAGTCTAGAAGATTTAGGATATTTGCTTGGAAGTGTTTACATAGATATTTTTATACCCAAGTAGACTCCAAATCATTTTTCCTCAGGTAGACCGCAAATGTTGGAGGTGTGAGGGGGAAGAAGTGGTAACTGGGAACATATTTTCTGGGAGTGTAATGAGTTGGCAGACTTTAAAGATTCACTACTGACTGCTCTGTCAGAGATAATGGATGAGCAAATTGGTGTAACTAAGAAATTATTTTTTTTGAGCTTTGATACAGAATTGGAATTACCTAGACATAGTAGGGCCTTGCTGAGTCTAATTATGGTGGTTGCCAAAAAAGCGATTACTAGAAAATGGAAGTCAAAGTCTAAACCAACGTTACTAGAAGTAGTGAATATAGTAACAGAGATAAAACAATTGGAATTGAGATCTTTAGAAAAGGGGTAGGAGCATATTACATAGGAAGAAACGGGAATTGTGGGATCAATGCATGCAGAGAAGGACTGAGGTTTAAAAGAAGGCAGGAGTTCGATGAGCTATGTAATGTTTGACTAATAAAGATTGGATATATGCTGTATAATGCTTCCAGCTATAGTTGTGTCAGGATGGTTTGTAATTTATGTTTGCAACTGAAATTGTGTTGGTATGGTTTATTTTCATTTATGTAGATATAAGATTGCCTACATCATACATGATAATTTAATAAAGATGTTTCTTGTTTTAAAAAAAAATAGTATCCTTTGGAAATCATCCATCCCTGGTAACTATCATATTGACAACTACGAGTTGACCTAGTAGTCACATACTTAGGGAGACACATAGACAGTAATCTAGCCTTTGACCATCACTTGTCTACAATAGTGAGGAAGTCATTCTGTGTTGCGCAACTTATAAACAAAGGTATGGCATCTAGGTCTAAGGAAGTCAGTGTTCCACTGTATTCGGCATTCATCAGACCTATCGAGTATAATGTCTCCTTTGGTATGTACCTAACCAAGCATATCCAACAATTGGAATATCCACAGAGGTACTTCACTAAAAGAATACAGGGCATATGTAACTTGTCCCATGCAGACCACCTTAAGGCCCTATCCCTATATTCTGTGTCCTACAGACTGTTGACAGATCTATGCCTGGCATACAAGGCATTGTCAGACCCCACTCTGATGGACCTCATGCATATCCACAAAAGAAAAGAAAAGAAACAGCACTAGAATCACCCATTCTAAAGACTTAAACCTTGCCTGTGATATAAATAGGGCCTGCTAGAGAGATAGTTATTTATACCAGAGACTACCCCTTCTCTGGAACAGGCTGCCCCATCCCTGTGAAGCAGAGTTTCTCCCTAACCCAATTCAAGTGTAACTTGGACAGTTGGATATCAGGGAAATGCATCCCTGGTTTAGCACCTATGTCTCTAATGGACACAAGCCACCTGTAAATGGTTCATCTCCCAAGCCCTTGCTTGTAAATGTTTTCACCATCCAAGCTCCTGTTTACACTTTCTAGGGTGCTAGAACTTATCAGAGATTTGGGATGCATGTAGGCTTAAAAAGCCATTGTGGTTATTAGCCTAGTAAACACCTGTGAACTTGGTTGCTAAATCTGATGCCCATTCTTTCATAAGCTGATTTCATGTAGAGGTTTTTAATGAATCAAGACCCTTCTAGGCGTCTCTTAACAGCCAGTAGAGAATAGGTCTTACCCTGTAGTCTGTCTGCTAAATCTTATCCACAGGGATTGATTTTTAGTTGTATAATTTTGCATTTGTATGTACTTGTAAAGATTTCTGTTAATATCATAATTACTCAAACTTATTTTTGCTACTTGGGTTTGTTACTTTTACTGGAAAAGCTTACTCAGACTCTGCCATAGACTGATGTGAGGGAAATCTTAGTTTATTTCCTTATATTGCTATGTTGTACTTGTGTTGCTCTATTGCTTTCTTCTGTTTTTGTGTATAGTGGTGTATTTTCATTACACTATGTCTTAATTGCATTCTGACAGTGTATTTTCATTACACTGTACCTTAATTGCATTTTGTTTTGTATTGCATATTTAAACAAGTGGAGTAAATGTGGGTAAGCCTGTGATTATTGAACAAGAGACAAGTCAGAGCCAGCCAACCACAATGCTTAGATATGCAGACCAGACCTAATAGCAAGCACTCACCCTGCAGGTCTGGTCTGAATCAACAGCCAGCAGTTACTCAAAAAAAAAAAGACTTGTGACTGTAACTCAGCACTTTCTTTGCTATTTAGCCCACTGGATCATGAGCCCAAACTCTGGATTGCCCACCTCTATTGGAAATAATACGAAGCTATATCTCTTTGATTGAGCAGAAATTTGATTTTCCCCAGTCTCTAACCCTAGTGTTGCTGTGTTCTTTAACTCACTGTCTCTGTAGTTGTCTTCCCCTTATGTTAATTTCACCACATAATCCCTTCCCTCTCTTGCCGTTTGCTATTGTCAGTAAGTACAAAATTATTTTGTGAAGTCACGCCCCCTTAAGTTATTAAAATGTATTTGCCCTCCCACTGTATTATACAGTGCCAGAATACCCACATCTCATCCAGTCCATCTTGCTCTTTTTAAAATTAGTGACCCTCCCGTTAGACTGCTAAAGCTCAGGTAACACACACTTTCATATCTTCCTGACTTAGTGCACACTGCATCTCTTAGGATATTAACCCATTTTTTTCCATCAGACCACATGTTACAGATTTTAAAGGTCACCAATTATTGGAGAGCCCACATTCTGCTTGTCAGTAGTCATCTTGGGGTTAGTGACTGAGGAATCCTAGGATCATTATTTCCTGGAGATTGCTGATCAGCAGAAAGCCTGATAACTGATTCATAGGAGTCAATTTGGAATTTGTGCTACTGTTTCTCTCCTGGTGAGAGAAAGAGCAGACTGTTATTGATTCCTGACTGTCTCTTATTGGGAAGTGAGTGTCTGTGTGGGATATTCCCAGTTGTTCTGGTTGATATTCAAGGTGTATAACAGGAAAAGTCTAAAATGAGCCTTGCATCATTTGGGATGAGACTGCTGATCACCAAAGGACCTGTGGCCTGCTTCTCATCTTGAGATTTTCTTTTAGTGAGAGAAGAAGCAAAGGAGCATTGAATTCTGGAAGAGTGAAGCTATGGTGAGACCAGCACTAGTAGTATCCAGTTAGGTGAATCTCCACTATTCATCAGTCTTGACAAAACTAATTATTTATTCTTAGTAAGCACTACTTGATTAGCTACTGTCTGACCCAACTTCAGAGTACCTCCCTAAATACTTCAGAAATCAACAAGTACTACTACAATGGTTTTCCTCAAGTGTTTGACAGTGCCCTGTATAGACCCAGACACCTTAAGTTGACATTTTCCCAGTAGAAGTACCCTTGACATTTCACCAGTACCTGGTTGTTCACAGGTCAGCTAGTTTGTACAGTGACGAGCATTGCACCAAGGATTGTGAAACAATTACTCTTGACTTTTATATTCTCTCAGCCATCAATAAAACGGACCTCTGTTGCCAGCTTGGTGGATATGGGCATCCTGAAATAATGAAGAAATTGCCTCATGTTTACTGACAACAAACTAATTCTCACACAAACTAATAAGTTATGTAACCGATGCGTTTGCACAATGTCACTGGAGGTAAAGATCTCACATAAAAACTCTCCTAATGTAAATCAGTTTGTCAGTAGTACACACACTGCACCCATCACACACAGTACAAAGCAGACACATAGACTGACATATGCTAAGGCACTTAAATGTCATAGGTTCATATGTGTGTACTAGGCCAATGGCCCTGGAGCCTTTACGAGCCTAGCCCATAGAAGTGCCCTGGCATCATGGCACCATTAGTTCCCGGTGCCTCTATCAAGTAGAGCCATTGGAGTGATCCCTGGGGGTAAACTTTCTATTTCCCATCCACTCATCAAGATTTCTTTTGAAAAGGGCCAGTGAGATGCTCTGCTTGACATGTATGGGAAGTCTATTTCAGAGCATGGTCAGTCTCTGGGTTATAAAGCTGTCCCTCCAGCATGTTCTGTTGATTGTGGTAATGAGGTTGAGGTCCCTGGAGTGTGTGGTGCTGTGGGATTTCTTTAGGTGTAACATTTCTAACAGGGCTGGGTCAGACATGGCTTTGTAAGTCAAGTAGAGATCGCACAGAGAAAAGCTGGAGTTTTTTAAGTTTTTCCATGTAAGGCATGTGTTTAAGGCATAGGATCCTCTTCGTGAGGTACTTTTGTGGCCTTTCCAGCTGTTGCAGGTTTTTAGTGAGGTACATCCCAAATGGGGAATTATACTCGATGATTGGTCTGAGGGAAGAATAGAAAAAGATTTTTGTAAAACCCAAAGGCCTTATAGATGAAGCACGCATGACAAATACTCTCAGCACCCCCAAATTCACTCTTTCAAAACAGCACCCACATCAACATATACAACCACATCTCGTGGAGCCTGTACGTCTAAGCCCATAAGGCAGTCCACTACACAACCCAATGATCTGATGATATTCATTTTATTCTTCCTCGCTTCAGGGTCCAGGATCTGGCCACTTTTACAAGACTATGATCTGAGCCTCAAGCTCCTCCCTCTGCCGTGATGCCTCACTACTGTCTAACCTTCAGATTTCATTTACTGCCGTTCTGCACAGACGTGGACCGTAGCTCTCAAGCACTTTCTCAGTGGGAAAGCTAAGAGAATTCTCAAATTCTTCTATTTTTCTTTCTGGTACTACTTACCATTTCTATACCTTCTTGCCTTTCTTCATTACCTCCCATCCTATAGTTTTCGTTGGTTTTATCATTAGGGACTCTTCCCTTCTTCACTTTCCCTGTTTTTTTTTTTTTTCAGTGCTTTGGCACCTCTTTCTGTAGAAAGAAAAAAAAAAAACTTTAGAGTTTTTGGCCCATTATCTCTGTATAAGCTTTTTTCCTTTGTGTGTGTGTGTGCGCGTGTGTGTGTGTGTGTTTGTGTGTGTGTATGTGTACGCATGTTTTGACTTACCTGTCCTCATGTCGGATAGACTGGATAAGCCTACAGGGTTCAAAAGATGCACTTCTTGTGGGCAGAAAATTCTTAATACTGATGCCCACATGAAGTGCATCTATTTCCTGGGATCTAAATATCTGCAGGCTGACTGTCCCATCTGTGCGGCCTTCGACCCGCGCGCCTTTTTGGATCGTCGAAATAAACTAATTTGAAGGGGATCTTGCCTGCTTCTGGAACTCAAACTCCTGTTAAACCAACAAGCTTCAAGGATCATAAATGAAGAGCCTTCTCAGCTTCCCTGGGGGCTTCTTCCTCCTTTCATGCGGAGAAAAGACCTAAACTGCCAGATCCAAGTTCCTCTGATCTGTGTGTATCTAAAGTGCCTTCTTATCCAACAGTACTCTCGGCTCCAAAGCCGGATTCTGATAAGTCCACGGATCCATTGTTCTCACCAGATCCAACCATGGTCATTATTGAAACTCTGATGCCAAGAACATCCTCCTCAGATCTTACAGCATCAGGTCCAAGGTCTCAGAGCTGAACTCCAGTTTTAGCATTGATGCATGCTTCCCCAGTCCCTTCCTCAAAGATCACTTTACCTGTAAGATCTAGCCACTCCTCACCTTCCTCTAGGTCATCTTGGAGTATTTTTCGATCTGATATGGACAGGATGATGTACAGCTTTCTCAAGGCACAGATAGAGTTGGGATTTTTGCCATCTCTGCCCCGTCAAGGATCCATGAGATCTCCAGCTCCTTCTCTTCATGCTTTTCTTCCAATCCAAACTATTGCTTCAGAATCCTAAGGTCTGGTTTCTCCAAGGGAGCCATCGATGGATCAGAGGATAAGGATTTCTTCAACTCCCTCCAGTTCCCATACTCACTCCTATGCCATCAGACCAGAGCGGGTCACTGATCCAAGATGTTCATGCCCACTCCAGGGGGCAGGCATCAGGTCTAACCTTGTCAGATCTGTCCCTTACACTAGGAGCTTCGGCCTTTGACAGCTCACTTCCGATACTGTCTGGTGGTTTTGTCTCTGGGGTAGATTCTACTCACTTTTCCCAGGTAGCTTCGGCTCTGGGAGAGAGAGAGAGAGAGGGTTTCCTCGAGTCCATCGGCCTTTCGGGTAGTAGAGGGGACTTTCTCTAGACCAAGATCTGCGCCCCTTTCCTCCCCCAGATCCTACCCAGTCTACATCTCTTTTGAGTCCTGAGCCCATTTATCCTGTCCTATGTCAACCCCCTGAACTGGCCTACTACCCCCTGAGGATCCCTATTTCTTCCAATTCTTCCCCTGAGCCTCCCACAGGGGAAGTACATCGTAAGAGAAAGTGCAAGAGGAGGCACTTAGTCTCCCCTATGGAGTCTTTAACCAAGGACATCGACTTCAATGAGGGAGAGGGATCCCCAAGCTCTCCACCAGGCTATGTCTCATTTGGAGATATCTTGGAAATATTGAGACAAAGAGGTGGATGATCCTCCCAATTTCCTCTTCTGAGGAGTTGGTGTTTCAGGAGGCATTTGGGGCGGGCCCATCTACGTCCTGGGGACTCACCCCCTCCGGCAGATAAACTTGCTTGTCTAGTTTTCTCCCAGGCATGGAAGGAACCCAACACCTTGGAACCTATTCCCAAATGTGCATACAAATAACTCACCCCAACTAGTGACAGACCATTGGATTAAGAGTGTGCCCGTTGATGCTATTGTGGTGTCTGCAGCCACATATAAGGAGCTGGCTGAGGAGAGCTCCACTGTCCATCCCCTGAAAAGGGAGTCCCGGGCTTTGGACAGAGATGGGAAGCGAATTTATGTTTCACCAACTTTCAAACTGAGAGCATTGAACTACCTGGCCCATTTTACTCGCCTTCAAAGAGATTTGGTCAAGGAATTAACCAACTTTTACAGAGACCTTGTCAGAGGAGGACTTCAAAGGTGTCTCCCCAGTTGGCTACTGTCTCTTCCCTAGCTAATTCCTTGATGAGATTAATCTCTCATGCTGCAGAGGGAAGCTTCGAGCAGCTGGATCAGGCATAACCTTGAAGAGACATGCCTGGTTGAAGCTGTGCATGTTTGTGGAACCTTTTAAGATATCTTTCACTAATACCCTCTTTGATGGTTCCTACCTTTTTGGACCATCTGTAAAGACACTCTCAACTGCAGCGAGCAGAAGGGGAAAGCATTGTCTGTGGTAGAGATCACATTTTCTACCCCTCAAAGGACCTTCTCAAGGGACCAATGAGGAGCTAAGAGCTAAGAAATTTTGGTTCAAAAAATCTCAATGTTCTTTCCAGGATTCTCAATAAGATTCCTCTTCCAGAGGCAGAGGAAGGGGATTTAATGGTAGGCACTGCCCTAGAGGTAGAGGGGGTCTGCAAAACCAAGGCTTCAGAGAACCCTTCTCTGACGAGCCCTTTCAGTGCTCATGAACCCCCTACCCAATTGACCTACTCTGGAGGCAGTCGGGGGCCATCTATCATTACACTCAGATGCCTAGACAAATCTAACAAATGATCACTGGGTGGTAAGCATAATATACAGAGGTTAATACATTCCCTTTTCCTTTCCACATCCAAGTCCCAGGAGGAATCTCGCCAACGTACCACCCAATAAGAGGGAGTTTGCCTTTTGAGAAGTTCAAAAACTTCTAGGAAAAAGAGCCATCCAAAAGGTCCTGACTGAACAATAAGGGTCCTGAACTTATTTGCTCTTCTTTTTGGTAGCAAAAAAAGACAGGAGACCTATGACTGATATTGGATCTAAGCAAGCTAAAACTGTATGTCAAGAAGTCAAAGTTTCAGATGGTCATGGTCCAGTCCATCTTGCAGCTTCTGCACAAGGATGAATGGATCTGCTCTGTGGATTTCCAGGACTTGTACTATTGTATCAAAATAGACAGTCCAGGAGACATCTGTGCTTCTGGCTGGGAACCATTATTATCAATTCAGAGCTCTACCCTTTGGCCTCACCACAGCCCAGCCGGGTGTTCACCAAGTGTATGGCAGTGGTAGCAGCTCACCTGAGACTGCAAGGATTTCAGGTGTTTCCACATTTGGACAATTTGCTCCTTATGGTACCAACAAAAGCATCAATTCCTCTGGGCTATGGAGTATCTTCTGCAGACCTTCAACCAGTTGGGAATCGCAAAAAACCTGACAAAGTCAAACTTAACTCATGCGCAAGACCTGGAGTTCATGGGAATGAGACTGAACGCAGTATCACAAATAGTGGCATTGCCTCAACAGTGGGTTATATCTCAGAGGCAGCAAGTACAGACAATTCTGGGCATGCCAGCTCCTCCTGCATGACTAATTATGCGGATGCTAGGTTCCATGTCAGCAGTAATACGTCTGGTACCCTTAGTGGGGTTCTTCATGTGAGTACTGCAATGGACCCTTGCGGTTCAGTGGTTCATCCTGTTTCACCCCTTATTGGCTCCTATCAAACTAACCTCAGTTTGCAAACTCTTCTCCAGTGGTGGATGCTATCGGATGATCTATATCTAAACATACCTTTATCGCTTCCCCCTCCCAGAGCCACAGTGACCACAGGTGCTTCCCTTTTGGGGTGGGGGGACATTATCAGGGAAGAATGGTTCAAGGCACATGGTCCCAGTAGAGACCAAATTGCACATAAATATCCTAGAGATGACAGCAGTTCTCCTGACATTGCAAACCTTCCACAACTGCCTCCCTCTGGAGTTGATAGCAATTCATACAGACTACATGTCAGTTGTCTGGTACATCAACAAACGGGGGGGAACCCTTTCATACCCCTTGTGCAGAGAGGCCTTGAGAGTGTGGGAATGGGTGATCTCTTCAAACCACTTTCTCCTTGCAGCACACATTCCCGAAGAGACCAGCGTACTAACAGATTGACTCAGCAGCTCCATCCTGAGCTCTTACAAGTGGTCCCTCAATCAATCAGAAGCAAACCACATTTTTAGCTGATGGGGCTAGCCTTGCTGGATCTTTTTGCTTCTCCCCTAAACAAGTGCAGCAGGTATTTTGCTCTGATCCCTCCAGTCAGGGAGTCCTGAGGGGTTGCTGTATTCCATGATTGGCCTTCTGGTCTCCTGTATGCTTACTCTCCAATACATCTGATCCCAAGAGTTCTACAGAAAGTCAGCAGATTGAAGACATCACCAATTCTCATTGCCCCCCCTTCTGGCCTCTTCAGGTTTGGTTCCCCGTGCTACAGCCTCACCTGAAATATCCCCCTTGAATATTGGATCCATGGCAGGATCTAATCTCTCGTCCATCAGAACATCAGCCCCCCCCCCCCCCCCCAGTCTCCAGTCCCTTCAGTTAACCTCATGGTTTCTCCACTTCCATGATTCTCACTAAGGCCAGGTTAGCCTCATCAGTCTAATGGATTATTGCCTCTCAGAATCCATCCACAAAAAAGGTCTACAGTAGCAAATGGGAAAGATTCTCAGTTTGGGACTCCAAACAAGTTATTGATCCTTTTTCAGCTTCCATGTCAGACATACTCCTTTTTCTGGCTTCACTTTTCCAGAGTGGAGCTAGTTTCTGTACTATAAAGTTGCAACTGGCAGTAATTTTGATTTTTCACATTGGAAGTGATTTTACCTTTTCATCCAGACTATGTAAAGCTTTTATGAAAGGAGTCTTTTTACTTAGGCCACCAGTCAAAGATCCTTCTTTTTTTAATTTCTGCAAAACATTTGGAATTCTAATACCATGATGGGAATAGACCCCATTCCTAAGTCAAAGTGCGATTAAAGTTCATGAAATTAGTATTGTTTCAATCTTGATGTCAGACAAAAGTGTTCTTCGCAGCACCCACAATGTGCACAGTAATGATTCCTTCTGCAGTTCATATGGAGTTGCATGTATTGGTAATGTATCAAAATACAATTGTAGATTTTTTTTTTATACCACCCGTTGCTCCTACTATTATTGAAACTGTCTGGGTATCTTTCTTCCACATTGCTCTCGTTTCTGTGTGCAAATCTTGATATTTTATGACTTTGTGTCTCTCTGTACACAAGACCCTGTAGTCACTGGGTGTAGCGATTTCAATGATCATTGCTACTTTTGTCTTTTTTCATGGAGCACTATATCTGGTTTTCTAGCATCTATCTTTTGAACTGTTGGCATTGGGTGATCCCATGTGATGTAGGCTTCATTTTCTATGATGCTTTCTGGTTCATGTTTCCAGTGTTTTTCAGCCACTTCAATACCATAATGTTTGCACAATCCCCAGTGTAACAGTCTTGCCACATCATTGTGCTTTTCAGTATAAAATCCTTTTGCCATTAGTATGTCACAACCAGCAACAAGGTGTGCGACTTGTTTCCAATTCTGTTTTACAAAGCCTACATTTGTCTGTTTCTCCCACATGCTCAATGGACTTTGTAAACCAACGTGTACGTAGCCCACTGTCCTGTGTCGCCAATATTAACCTTTCTTCTTTTGATTTGAATTCACCTCTCCTTAACCATTTCTGTGTTCAATCCTGATCAACATGAGATTCTTCCAGAAGTTTTGTATACTTGCAACTATATTTATGCATTTTCCACATTTCTTGCCTTCTCATCTGGTCCTTCACCTTATATTCTTTCTTTTGTTTTTTTGGCACATTCAGTTGTTGCCTGATTTTTATCTACTTCTGGTTTGATTTCCATTCCCACTTGATGCTGATATGCTTCTACTAGACTAAGCAGGGAATTCATCTTAGATTTCTTCTACTCATTTTTCAAAACTTTCACTATGTTTGGGTCTTTTGAGGTCAGCAGATATTTATGCTGTCCCATGGTTGCAGATTTATACATGTAATCAGTTTCAAGGAGGCCCGTACCTCCTTCGGAACAGGGAATATATAATCTTGGTATGCACTGATTTTTATAAATCATTTGGTAAGCATGAATGTTCTTTGTTTTCCTGTCTAATCTATCCAACACCTTTTGGGGAACATCAGTCACTCCAAAACTCTTAAGTTAGGACAGGAAGAGCAAATTGGTTTATAGCTTGAATTTTGTTCCTAGATGTCAATGCTGTTTTTAGGATTAATTTAAGTCTTCTAAAATGTTCCTAAGTTTTATTCGCATTTGTTCATCTTTTATTGTTGACTCTACATCATTTCCCAAATATTTATACACTCCCCCTTGCGCAAGTTCTTTTATATCACATTCTTGTCCCAAACTGATGTTTTCTTGGTGCTGGAGTTATCCTGCTTTAAATGTTGCTTTAGCACATTTATCAAGACCAAATGACATTCTTATATCATCTGAAAAAGTTTTCACTACTTGCAGATGTGCTTTCAGCTCCTGATCTGATGAGTTACACAGTTTTAAATCATCAAGAAAGAGAAGATAAGAGGTCTTCTCACTTTGTTGTTTTCTAGGAGCCAAATTATAGCCATGGCCTAATCTGTTAAGTAGACAGCTTAAAAGGGTTAAGGGCAAGACAGAATAGCAGCGATGATAGGGAGTCACCCTGGAATATCCTCCTTTGAATTTTTATCCCTGGAATTATAATTTTTCCTTTATCATGACATAATTGCAAAGTGGTCCGCCACTGTTTCATCATCACTGTAATGTAGTTGATCAGTGTAAGGTGTATATTATACATTTTTAACCATTCTTTTATCCATGAATGTGGGATGCTATCAAATGCTTTTTTGTAGTTAATCCATCCCATACTTTGATTCTTCCCCTTTTTAGTTCTCCATTATGACTTTATTTAGCAACAGATGCTCCATTGTTCCATATGACTTTCTTTTATTACCCTTTTTGTTCTGTTGCCATGATTGAGTTTTCTTCTAAATGACTATAAACTCTGTCAGCATCAGTTTCTGTGTATAGTTTATAAGTCGTCGGAAGGCGAGTTATTGGCCTATAATTTTTAGGATAACTTTCAGGTTCACTCTTAAGTAGGAACATTGTTTTTCCTGTTGTTAACCAGGTTGATGTTTATTTGAGGTGCGTATATAAATAGTTCTTACTCATGGCTAAATCTTCATGCAAAGATGTTAATAGTTTTAGCTAGAAATTAGGTACTGCATCTGAGCCTTTAGTCTTGCAATTGGAGGCTTTTCTTAACTTTATCTCAGTCTCTCTGGCCGTTACTTCATCTCATTTCATATCCTATACCTTTGAACTTCTTATTCTTTTTTACTTCTACATCTTTGTTATGTTCCACAGGATCTTCATAGATATTTCTCCAAAATTTATCTAGTTCATCTTTTTTGCGTGATCTTTCAGTTCCTTTTACCTTTTTTCCCAATTCTCTAGAAGTTTTAGGGTCATCAATAAATTGCTTATTTTGTACTTTTCCTTTATGTTTGTGTATCTTCTAAGTTTTTCTGCCTGTTTACTATTTGCAATAGTGCAAGACAGATCGAGATCCGTTATAATACTGCGCATTGCTTTTATCGCTTCTAGCTTTCCTAGTATTTTTGTTGATCTATTTCCTCTTCTATACTCTTCTAACAGTGAAACTTCTTGTCTTAATTGCTTTATAGTTTTCTCTATTCGATACTTCCATGATGGTATACGATTTCTCCTCTTCCTTTCACTTACTACCCTGTGTTCTTGTGGTAGAACTTTATCTGTTATTAATTTAGCTGCACAGTAATATATCCTGTTTACTTCTGTTATATCACATGGATCTCTATGAACAGTCCTAATTACTATGTTCATTTGTTTTATCAGACTTCTGACTTTTTGGTTTTATTGACCTTCTGCAGTTTATTTCTCTCATTGATCTTAATATATCTATCCATGTCCATTAAATCAAACAACTCTTCTCTTAGCTCATTTTCTTCTAAACTAAGGGCACATTTTTGTTCTCTGTTTCCTGCTGGCATTCTATAGAGAGTTCTGTAGCATCTTCCTGTGGCACATTCTCTTCAGTTTCATCCTGTGCCATTCGTTGCTCTGTCGTATGGGAACTCACTGGTCTATCACTTCTCAACATTTACTGAGTCAGAGTTGCCACAGTTTCCTGTTCCTTCCCTTGCTGTCCAGCTTCAAGTGAACGTTTACACTGGTTTCCTGTGGAAGGCTCCAAAATATCTTCATATGGCAGCTGCCCAGTTTCTCCTTAACTTGGATATCTATTGCTGTATCCTGCTGTGGTGCTTTCTGAGTTAGATTTTCTACAGTGAATCCTATACTTCACAGGTACTCCATAACCTCAGTTTCTATTTCTTTAACTTTTCCATTATTACTTTTCTTTTCTACTTTTTCTTTGTTTTCTTATTTTTTGTATTGTAAAGGGTTCCATGTCTGGATTCCTTTGCCTGTATTTCTCTTCTAATATCTTTGGTGCTACTCTTTTAGCATTCATTAATTTTGCTTTCTCCTTTGCATAAATATTACACCATATTAGATCACTTTTTCTTTCCCATGTCCATATTTCTTCTTCAGATATCTCCTGATCTTCCTGTTTCTTCTTACACCGAATACTCGTTCTATCATGCTATGATGTAACCTATGTTAGACCTTCTAAATTCCATCAAAATGCAAATTAAAGGTCATGCTGCTACAAGCTAGGAGTCTAAACATGAAACTGCATTCATTGCAAGCATCCTTAACCCTGGAAAATGCTGACATTTGTGCAGCCACAGAAACCTGATTCAAAGCTGCGGAGAGCACCCCAGCCATACCAGGTTACTCATCTTATCATGCATTCAGACCCTAAACCATGGGCAGCAAAGCAAAAGGAGATGGAGTTGCACTATATATTAAAGACATACACACCTCCAGGCTGGTCAAAACAGTATGACGTACAGGAGACACTCCAGGTGCAGTTAACCACTGACAAGACCCCTATTCAAATCATAGCTAGCTACAGGCCCCAACTTTGACTCAAGATGCCCACTCCACCTATCTGGACCTCTTCAAATCTATCATGATTCAACCCTTTACCCTGATCTTGGGTGACTTTAACTATCCAACCATAGATTGGAAGAACTACTCATGCCGTAACACAAATGCCCAGTGATCCCTTAATTTCATGAATACAAATGCCTTGGCCCAAGAGGTGATAATATCTTGGACTTGGTATTAACCAACAGTAACCACTGCAGCATCGCTACAGTGTCACCCTCCCTGGTAAGATCTGACCACAAAGTGGTCAGTTTCGAAGTCACTGTCTCCCCCGCCCCAGAAGGGGTCAAACAAAAAAACTTCTCCAAAGCCGATTCCAACCTCCTGAAGGTATAAAGAGTTTCACAGCTCCTCCCCCTCCATAAGAACTGGCACATATATCCAAACCTACACCAAAGTACTGTATGAGCATTTACATAGATGCATGGAATCAGGAATACTCGAAAGGACAAAATCATCTCCCTCAAGGAAGATTAAACATGTCTGGTGGATATGTGTAATAAATAAACTCTATAATAAAAGGAAACAATTGCTGTCCAGGACCAAGGAGGAGCAGGTGCCTAACTGGAAGCAATCTGTACTTAGCCTGAACAAGCAAATAAGAGCACTAGTAAAATCCTCTAAAGCAAACTTCAAGTCCAAACTGGCCACATCTACTAAAGGCAATTGTAAGGCCTTCTTCACATATGTCCGCAATCTCAAAGGAAGCACTCAGAACTGCTGGTCAAGGATACCATATATACAAACACCATAGTTATAGCCAACCTACTGGCAGACAGGTTCAGTGAAAACTTCATCCCTCTGCCCCCCCATCAGTAAATCAGGACATCCCCAGCACCTGCCTCCCTCCCCATATCTCTAGGAAGCAAGTCATCACTGCCCTCTCAAAGGCAAAAAATACAGCCTCCATGAAACCCAATAACATCCCAGGCTGCATCCTATATGAACTCAGGCAGGAACTTGCAGCACCATTAGGCATCCTGTTCAACCAAAGCCTGAGTATAGGCTTCATCCCAGCCAAGTGGAGGACAGCCACGATCATCCCTTTTCACAACGGTGGAGCGTCCACCAATACAGAAAATTATAGACCCATCAGCCTAACTAGTCTGATCTGCAAGGCCATGGAAAGGATTATCATGGCCCACATTAACAAGGACATTGGCAACCTCCAAACACTCTATCCTTCATGGTCTGGTTTCATCAAGGGGAGGTCATGTCTGTTAAATTTGGTGGACTTCTTTGAGACTGTCATCAAAGCCATGTACGAAGGGAAGACTGTGCACACCGCCTACCTTGACCTGGCCAAAGCTTTTGACACTATTCCCCACTCACATATAATAGATAAACTCTCTCAAATAGGCATCAATCCATATGTTACCAGATGGGTAGGAAACTGGCTCACTGACAGAACCCATCTAGTCAAAATAGGGTAAGCTACCTCAAGCAGTAGACCCATAATAAATGGTGTACCCCAGTGATCTGTCTTGGGGCCTCTGTTATTTGGGATATACTTTTCTGAGGTGCAGGCCAAAATCAGTGCAGTGTGGCTGACTGAGTTTGTATATGACTGCAAGATGGGCACTGTCATCAATTCCCCTAGTGATGTGGACAACCTCCAAGAGGGTCTCACTCAAATGGCTGGTGCCAGAAACATGGCCTCAAACTGAATGCCAAAAAAAATGCATCATCATCCACTTTGGAGCGAGTGATGTCCCCACAAATTATTACATTAATAAGGTTCTAAGCATGCAATCAGTCGTGAGGGACTAGGGCACCCCGATTGACTTTTGACCACCATATTGCCTCCATTGTATGGAAAACTTTCTACATGTCTCACCTCATTAGTAAGGGTATCTCATTCAGAGACAAGGTCATAACACCCCTGTATTCCTCCCATATAATACCCATTATTGAGTACAATGCCCCTTTCAGCATGTACCTCACAAAGCACATGCAGCAGATGGAGAGACCACAGAAGTTCCTCACCAGGAGAATCCAGGGCCTCAAACATCTAGCCTACACGTATGGGCTAAAAGCCCTGTTCCTCTATTCAGTCTCATACAGACTCCTCAGAGGTGACCTGTGTTTGCGTACAAAGCAATCTCAGAGCCCGCCTTGATGGGACTACTTGCATGTACGCAAGTCAGGCTCCACTCGAGTAACCCGCACGCGTGACCTCCACCTGGTATTGACTTCAATAGGACTTGTTGGCAGGACAGATTTGTGTCCCAGAGATGACTCCTTCTATGGAATAAGACTCCCTGTCCACATCAAGCAAAGTACCTCATTAACTCTTTTTAAGCGCAACCTGGATAACTGGATGGGGAACAGAAAATATACTACTTGGATTCCACCCGTGTTGGCATCGGGTGCTGACTTGTCAAAACATGGGCTAAACTCTTGGCTAGGCTTGTAAGGACCTCAGGGCCAATAGCCTAGTAAGCTCCTAAGTACACCAACTCCTTCATTTCGCAGGCATTCCGTAAGTTCAGCTTCTATTTTTTTTAACTTCTACGTTACAAATCTTCTTTTCTACATTTCCTCTGTGATGATATGTTTTTATTGTGAAATTTTCCATCTAGATGCCTTTACCTGTATTTCTCTTCAAATGTCTTTGGGGCTGTCTTTTTTTGTATTGATTAATTTGGCTTTCGACTTTGCATAAATATTGCACCATATCAAATCTCTCTCTTTCCCATGTCCAAATTTCTTTTTTATACTTTTCAAAAATCTCTAGGTTTTGTTGTTTATATTTTTGCACTTCCTCAGATGCTTCTTTTTCCAAACAGATCAAAGTTTCTTGGGCTATATAATGTTTTGCACAAATCTGTTGTATTAATGAACACAATTTTTTATTTGAGGCTTCTGACAGTTTCTCTTGTGGACGTCCCTCCTGTCTGTCTCCATCCTAATGGCTTAGAGACACCTAGAGGAACTCAGGAACCCATAAGTTCTTAGTTTGAGCTCCAGAATATGGCTTTCTTTTCTGTAAGATTAACTTTAAAGGATAGATATTTACCCTTCTGTTTAATTGTTCACAAGGCAGCAAACTCAATCTGAGGGTTAGACAGGAGTGAGGCATTACAGGAGATGGAGTAACTTGAGGCTCAGATCAATCTTGTAAAAGCGGCCAAATCAGATCCGATCTGTGATCCTAGACCCAGAAGTGAGGAAGAATGAACTTAGACAGCACAGATGCCAAGTTATGGAAAGTATATAACTTCTGTTCTGGTCATTGGAGACTCCATTGTGAGATGCACACTGATGTCCCTCTCACCAGGTCAGTCACAGTCAGTTTCTTTTCAGGAGGCCAGGATCTGCCAGATTACACACACTCTCAGGTAATTGGACCACGTGTACCAGTATAACCAAGTCATAATCCATGTGGGTGTAAATGACCTGAGACATACCTCCCTAGACTACATGAAGAGAGGCATGTTGGAGCTCTTGGAATGCATGTCCCAGGCTGGTACAAGCGTAGCACTGAGCAGCATTCTACCTTCTCCAAGGATGATGCCACAATACAAGCAGAAGATGAATGACTTTAATAACTGGCTTAGTTTCTTGTGTCATTCCAAGGGGGTGCAATATATGTAAGTATGGAAGGAGATGGTCAGTAGAACATGCTGGTTTGCCAGGATGGTCTGCACCTCTCCCTCTCTAAGCTTGCAAATATTAGCTAAAATATTGTCTTCTCCCCTTAAGAGCAATGCCAATCTGACAGACATTCAAACATAAATCAAAACCTAAAAACTCAAAGGGTGTTACTGCTTAATGCCAGGAGTCTAAACTTGAAACGCCACTCCTTAGAAGCTCTCCTCATACCCTAAAGAATGTTGACATCTGTACACTCACTGAGACATGGTTTAAAGCTGCAGGGAGCACTCTGAAAGTGCAAGGTTATAATGTCTTCCACACATTTAGGCCTACTACACAGACAGGCACTAAAGGTGGAGGTGTCTCAGTTTATATCAGAAATAAATACACTGTACTTCAAATGTGGTCAAACTAAATGATGCACTTGAGCTTCTCCATATTCAACCACCATAGGCAAAATCCCATACCACTTCCTTGCAAGCAATAAGTCCTCCTGTATGACCCAGGAAACACATATAATGTATTTAAGCTTACTGGATGCCCTCACCATCCAACCCGATAGTATATTCATGGGCAACTTTACCTCACTATTATCTGGGATTCATGTATGTCACCAAATGTGCAGACATAGAGATATCTGGACCTTCTAAGCACAAACTCCCTGTATCAGATTGTCAGTAAGCCGACCAGGGGTGTAGACATATTGAATCTGGTCCTCACTAATATGGGAGAGTGCTGCACACCCCCTAGTGAAATTTCCTGTCTGTTAGACCACAAAATGATCACCTTTGAAGTCAAAATAAAACCTGGAACACCTGCTAACCCTGGAATGTTCAGGAACAAATCTAAACGATATCTTTATTATGTGATAACATGGCAAAATGTCAAGGCCCCATAAACCCTGAGAACATTGCTGCCTACTTGGAACTGTTCACATAAATCCTATGTAAGCATATTAATAGATGCATAGAGGCAGCTCCACCAACCAGGAATAAGTACAGAATTAACTCAAAAAAGTTGATGGAATTGCAATATCAATAACATATAGCAGAAGGAATAATATCATGGCATAACTTAGGAGATATAGTATCCATCAGGATAAATGCACTCTCCAAATGAAGCAAACAACTCAGTGGGTAAATAAGGTCTACCAAAGATGAATTTGAGGTAAATTTGTCCTTCCAGAACAAGATTAACCACAAGGTATTCTTTGCACAACAGAGAATTATTTCCTCACTACCGTAGACACGTGATTGTTGAAGGCTAGATTACAGTCTGTGTCTCCCCAGTTCTCTGACTTCTGGGTCAGCTAAGGGTGCATTGTCAATATGTTAGTTACTACTTCAAAGGCAATACATAATTTTGTGCAGAGCTCATTTTTGATGGAATGACCTATACTGAGCCAGAAAATATAGCAAACTCAGCTCCAACTTTACCTGCCACCCCCAACCTCACCACAAGAAATTCCATCAACTATAACTCCTCCAACTTTCACTATGTAACAGATCTTCAGTGCTCTCTCTAAGGCCAAGAGCACTGTATTAATTTGCCCCAACAATATCCCAGGCTGCCTTATAAATGCCATCAAATATGAACAACAAGGCCCCCTGGAATCACTATTTAACTATAGTCCAAATAGGCCTTGTGCCTCACGAATAGAGAATGACAACAGTCCTCCCTCTGCACAAAAGTAGGCTAACGGCAGACTGAAAAGTATAGACCCATAAATCTCACTCCTCTCTTATGCAAAGCCATGTAAAGAATTATAATGGAAAGGATCAGTAATAACGTAGAAAATGTCCAGACACTGGACCCAACCAAATTTGGTTTGACCAAGAGCAGGTCATGCATACTCAACCTGATAAACTTCTTTAAGAAGGTCACCAAACAATGGACAAAGGCAAAACAGTTCATACCACCTACCTACCTTGACTTGGCCAAGGCATTTGATGCAGTGCTGCTCTCTGAAATTGTTGGCAAACTCAAGAGATTAGGTATAAACCCTTATATCTCACAGTGAACAGCCAGCTGGCTCACAAACAGGACCCAGAAAGCTAGAATTAGGGAGTCTACATCTACAAAAAGGTCAGTCACCAGCAGAGTCCCTCAGGGATTGGTCCTGGGACAGCTCCTTTTTGTCATCTACTTCTCTGAAGTCAAGGCCAACATCAAGGGCCCCCTGGCTGACCAAATTTGCAGATAATTGCAAATTAAGAGCAGTCCTAGAATCCCTCACTGACACTAATGTTCTCCAGGAAGGGCTGACACAGACAAATAGCTGGTGTCAGAGCCATGGACTAAAAATTAAATGATAGAAATGCTTAATAGTATCCTTTGGGAAGTTGGCCATGCCTGGTAACTATTATATTGACAACACACCCCTAAGAGCTGACCCGGTAGTCAGGGACTTGGGGACACATGTAGACAGTAATCTGGCATTTGACTAATATGTGTCTACAGTAGTGAGGAACTCATTCTATGATGTGCAACTTAAGGTATGGCATATAGGTCCAAGGGAGTCATTGTTCCACTGTATTCGGCACTTGTCAGACCTATCAAAGTACAATGCCCCCTTTGATATGTACCTAAACAGGCACATCCAATAATTGGAATGTAAACAGAGGTTGCTCAGTAAAAGAATAGAGTGTAAATAACATGCCTTATGCAGACCACCTCAAAGCCCTATCCCTGTATTCAGTCTTCTACAGGCTGTTGAGGGGAGATTTATGCCTTGCATACAAGGCATCTTCAGACCTCACTCTGATGGAACTTGCATATCCTCAAAATAAACAGACCAGAATTACCCATTCTAAAGACTTAAACCTTGCTTATCATATAAATAGGACTCGCTGGAGAAACAAGTATGTATCCCATAGAATACCCCTTCTCTGGAACAGGCTCCCCATCCATGTGAAGCAGAGTTCTTCCCTAAAACCCAGTTCAAGTGTAGCTTGGACAACTGGATGGGGCACCAGAAACTCATCCCTGGTTTGGCAGCTATGTCTCTAATGGACACAAGCAGTATTTAAATGATTTACTTCCAGGCCTCTGCTTGTAAATGTTTCATCTCCCACACTCCTGCTTACACTACCAAGGGTACCAGAACTTGTCAGAGATTTGGGATGCCTGGCTAGGTTTAAAAAGGTCCCAGTGGTCATAAGACTAGTACACACTTGTGAACTTATGGTTTCAGAAGGAAAGCTGTTAAGTTAGTTAATATGAAGCAGTAAATAGCTGAGCAAGTTCAGGTGCATCAAGGGACTGCTACCTACCTATTTAGTAACCATTTTATATTTTATTTTATTTATTTTACATTTGTTGACCGGGCTAGTCCAACTGGATATATGTCCATTTTCAGTAGAGGCCCGGGGAGAAAAGCTCCAAGACAGATCCATTATACCAATATGTATAAGGTTACAATTCAAAACAGTGTATATAAGGTTACAATCAAGTTAACATAGCAGATGATACAAAACATTTTACAGTACATTGCAGAACAATATTTACAAAAATATAGAAAAAGATATTCACATGAGGTAGATTGAACTTTGTTCAGGTTTACAATTCCTGAGAATGGTTGCGTAAGAGTATTACATCATATTGAACAAGATATCCATGTGAGGTAGATCATAACTGTATGCAGGTTTACAATTCCTGCAATGTTTGCAGTAAAGAGCATTGAATTAAAAGTTAGAGTGGAGTTAGGAGAAATTTGGTCACAGAGGTAGTGGGTTAGTCAGGGTTGGTGCATGGGTATAACCAGTGTGTTCTAAGGTATATTTTGAGTTTTTGTTTGAAGTGGGGTAGGGAAGGAAGTGAAGTAAGATCACTAGGTAGAAGTTCCAGTTTTTCCCAGTTGTGTTTGAGAAAAGAGAGTTACCTGCCATGTTGTTAGACTTACTAATACTAAGTAGAAGTTTATTAGCAGAGCGTAAGGTATTAAGATTTTTATATGGAGTAATGAGGTTTGAGAGTATAGGAATGTTGTTAGGCTGGTTGAGGATCTTATGAGCAATGGTAGTTGGTTAAAATGAAGCTGATTTTGCAGTTCAAGCCATCCTAGTTGTTTTAGATTCTGACAGTGATGAGTTCTAAAGGGATTACCAGTAGCAAATCTGGCAATGTTATTATAGGATGTAGTTAGTTTGAGAAGATTCTTCTTGGATAGGTTGGTGTAAATTGGTGAGGCATAGAGAAGTGTTGAGATTAGATGGGAGTGGGCAATAGTAGTTCTGGCTGTTGGAGTGAGAAAGTATTTAATCCTCTATAAGGAGCCCATTTTTCTGTTGACTGTTTTTATAGTGTTATTAATATGGGTATCAAAGTTGAGGTTATTGTCTATTTTAATTCCTTGGAGTTTGGTGGTAGAATCAGCGGATATGAGGGTGCCATTGTTAGAAATAACAGAGAACTCTAAAGGCATGGATTTATGGGTAGGAGTAAAGAGAAGGAGATTTGTTTTTTTGGGATTCAAGAGGAGGCAACGTTTTAAGAACCAAGTCCCTACTAAGTTAAATATCTTTTGAGTTAGGGATTGTAGCTCAGATGAAGATTCAGCTGCACAGATTAAAGTTGAATCATCTGCATATTGTATGCAGGTTGCATGAGGAATAGCTAGGTAGAGATCATTGATAAATATTGAGAATAAGAGAGGGCCTAGAATCGAGCTCAGAGGGACACCCAGTGAGACTGGCAGGTGGGATGATAGTTTATTCTCCTAGAGCACAGCCTGTTGCCTATTGCTGAGGTAGGAAGTAAACCATTGTACAGCCAGAGTATCAAGAGAGAGTGATTCCAGAATATTTATAAATAAAGAGTGGTTTACCATATCAAATGCTTTTGACAGGTCAATAAATAGAGAGGAAGAGAGAACATTGTTATTGCGGTTTTGTTTATGGTATCAGTAAAAGATAAGAGAGCAGTAATAGTACTGTGGAATGGCCTAAAGCCATGTTGGCTTTCAGCTAGTATGTTATGTTGAATTAAATAGTTTAGGAGCTGATGGTGAATACATTTTTCCATTATTTTTGCTAAGGGGGATAGTAGGGCTATAGGTCGATAGTTAGAGTAATCATTTGAGTTGCCACCTTTGTGTAGGGGGATAATGTGTGAGATTTTCCATATGTCAGGGATGCTTCCCTCGTTAGTAGTTCTATTAATCAGGATGGATATCGGGTAAGCTACTTCTTTAGCTGCTTTTTGCAGGTATTCGGCTGGGATCTGGTCAGGAGAAGGAGTACAAGGCTTAAGTTTTAGAATGAGTTTGTAGATAAAATTAGTTGAGGTGGGTAGAAATCAGAAGGTAGGAAGAGAGCTGGGAGAAGAGTTAAGAAGACTGGATCTATCAGGAGCTAGCTGACTGGCTTGGATAGCCTCTGTGAAGAAGGAATTGAAAGCATTGGCAGTTTGGATAGGAGTCTCATGTGTTGCACCTGTTGGGGTTGGTGTACTGGAGTGTCCCGGGTATAAGAGTTTATTGATACTTGCCCAGAATCTTTGAGGATTGTTTTGGTGTGTTTGCTGCATTTTACAGTAAAAGTTTTTTTTGTCTGAGAGAATTGCTTTTTTTGTCATGTTTCTCATATGTCTAAAGATTTGTTGATCTGATGTATTTTTGGTAGTTCACCACCTAGACCAGGCTTTATTTCTGAGGAGGATTTTTTCTTGGTTTCATTCGTAAGCCAGGGGGCAGGTCTGGACCTAGTTCTGATAGTACGTTTAGGTGCATGCTGGTCTAGGATTTCTAAGAACTAGAGTTAAAGTATTTGACAGCCTGTTCAAATGGGAGGGATTTTAGTTGAGACCAATCACAGGCACTGAGTTCACTCTGGAAAAGGTGTTGGTTAAATTGCTTGTTGGTCCATATAGTCCTATATGATGTTAGGTGAGAGGTATCAAACTTTTGCCTGATTATATAGGTCAAGGAGTGGTCACTTACATTATCAGGGAGGATACCAACTGTGTAAGTTTGGTGGTAGTTATTAATAAGGATCCAATCCAAAGTGCTCTCTTTTTTCTTTGGTTTGTTTATTCTTATTGGGGAGGTAATGGTCTGAGAGAAGCCTTAAAGGTTAATATGAGAGGTAGGATGTTCAGTATTGATGTACTTCCAGTCTATATTAAAGTCACCTAGGATTATAGTTTCTTGTGGGAAGGATGATGAGACCCAGCTAAGAATATTCTCTAGTATACTGATATTGTTTCCAGGAGGTATATAGATACAGAAGATATATAAGGATTTACTACAGTTAAGCTATAATTTGGAAATAAGGACTTCAGCATGGTTGTCCTTTGGTGGGTTATAGGGTATAGAGGTGACTTGTAGTCCATCCTTAAAAAGAAGTGCTACTCCCCCTCCCTTTCTTTTTTTACGGTCAAGTCTAAATATGTTATAACCTGGTTGGATAATTTCATTATCATGTGTTTTAGGTTTTAGCCAAGTCTCTGTCAAACATAAAATATCAAAAGAGTGTACATCAAGGAGAGCATGAAGATGGGGAACTTTGTTATTCACACTTTGGATATTGAGATGTGCTATGAGGAGAGAATTGGGGTGTTTGTTGGGGATGAGAGGAATAGAGGGATTGTTGGTGAGATGTCCAGTGGATAGGACATTAGGTGGGCCAGGATTAGGATGTATGTCTTCATCCTGTAAGGAATGCTTTTTTTAGTGAAAGCAAAACATAATGTATGTTACTAATTTGGTAACGGAATTTCCTTGTTGTTGTGTTATTGTATTTAATGTGGGCAAGTCTGTGGTATTTAGCTAGTAGGTATCTAGGTGTGGATGTAATAGTGATATTATTATGGGTGAATGTGAAAGTGTGTATGACTGTTTGTTTTGTTGGATGGTTAAATTGAGAAATATTTGGGTGTTCATAGGAGGTTATCAGATATGCTGAGGTTAGTACAGATATGAGTGTGGCACAGAGTAGTAGTAATTTAGTTAGGGTTGAGGTAGTTTTGGTAGACATGATGGTAGAATTGGTAAGGAAATATTAGGTAGTTAGCAAAGGCCTAGGACAGGAAGAGAGGTATAAGTTTGAGTTAAGATTGTAATTAATCGGGGTTAGAGAATGGTTAAGTGAAGAAAAGGTGTGGCTCAATTATCTAGGATGGTGGGACCATCTGATTTGTTGTGTGTGTATGAGGGTGTGGTTTTAGAAGTATAAGTTTAGGGCTACTGGGGGTGGGTGGAATTTGGGTGTAGGGTAGGGGAGCGGAGTGAGCCCGCAGGGCGAACGGAGCGGGTAGAGACAAGAGAAGGAAGAAGCATATGAGGAACAATCAGAGAAAAAGTGCTTTGAAGGAAGGTAAGTAATGTAGGTACAAAGAGAGGTAGGCAGAGTGGTGGGAGGAAGGTGCTAAAAGTATTAATAAAACTTAGTGAACTGAAGAGAAGCAAAGTACTGGGCAAGGAATTCTGTGAGGATATGCTTTAAGGTAGAGGGATCGGTAGAGGTGGGTAAGGTTGCCACCTCGTGGACAAAGTCAGTAATTACAGAGGTAAATTATAAGTGGGGGAAGTCTGGTCAAGGGAAGGCGGGAGAGGCTATTTATGGAATCTATTTCAAATAATGTTGTGGGAAAAATACAAACTACAAGGTATGGCTGCAGGCAGTCCTGGCTTAGAAGCGACCTTTAAACCACCTACAAGTAATTAGTACTGCTCTATGCATTTCTGAAAATGTAGGAAAATAACATACTTTCTTGCTTCCCTTATTACTATTAGGGAACAAGGGTAGGAGACACTGTGATGAAGCAGCTGGTAGGAGAGGGTCCTTAGTCTTCAGGCAAGAGGAGTCAAGTGTCCAAAGGCAGGATATTGAGATTAGAGAGCTAGGTACTAGTTGGTATGGAATCAAAGGAGAAATAAATAGGTAAAGGAGAAAAAAATGACTTTAGTACAGCAATAGTAAGCAACATTTGCCAAGCAGATAATTGCACATTTCCTAACAGTACTATGACTATAAACCACAATATAGGTTAATAATCTTTGCAAATCTTAGCAGGTGGGAAGGTAAAGGGCTTCAGACATTAGTAAAAATGAAAAACTATCAGTAAGAGTCAAGCAGCAATTAAAAAAGCCTACTACAAATGTCTCTTAAGGCAGATATATTCTATCAGTAATAAAAGCAGTTAGTCAATCATGACAGTAAGCAATATATATTAAGTCTATCAAGCATACAGAGGCATTGGGTATACAGATATGCTATATGATCCCTTAACTACTATAGATAAATAAGTTTAAACTTTGTAATGGTTATGGTTGTAGGCTTGCTAATAAAGCGCTGTATCAGTAGACTTTTCAATTACGGAGAATAAGGTTCTACTACTGAAATTGGTATATCGGCACTAATTGCGAGTAACAGAAAATGTTAAGGCAGTGGCCAATGTCAGTTCCACGAGGGGAAACATAGTTACATTTAAGGCTGTGTCATCTGGTGAGGATGTCTTACATACTATACACAATGTAAGCATAGGATTTACCTTACATACAGTGATACACAATGATACTATGCACAATGTAGGTATAATAATTCCCCTTTATGCAAAGATATGTAAGGCCTGTAAAGGTGCTACTATAGGCTAAACCAAGTATATAATATTAACATTAATTATCTTGAAAAGTATCCATATTGCTCAGCTAACATTAGTCAAGTTTACCTGCGCGGGAAACTTAGTGAAAGTGTAATAATATGGTCAGCTTATAAGGTGGACTAGATAGCTTCACTATAAGGGAACCTAAAGTCGCACTCTGAAGTAGTAGGAATAAACCTAAGGATAAAAACTAAACAATGCTCAGGCAAAAAATAAACAAATTAAAATGTCGTTCCTAAGAAGGAGACCTAATGAAACGCTAGCATCTAGCGGCAAGTGGTGTTCAACAGGTATTGTCTCCACGTGGGTATTAGAGAAAGCATGCAATCGACTAGATATAACTCATGTTAAAAACCATGTAGCATAATGGCAAGTACGTGAAAACACAGTCACAAATTCCAACGCAACAATTAAAAAAGAAAGAGTCTAACATCCAAGCAATTACAATTGCAGTACTAAACAACAAAAAGGTACAATATATGCAGTTGTACTTATGGCAGTTAAAGATGCTGGGGGCCGGGGATGGGCAGCAGCTTGGGCTCTTGATATAATAAGGAAAGCGCTGCAAAGGGCTGCAGGTTTTTAAGGGATAAGAGAGGATGTGAGGTGGGGAGAGGGACATAGACCTGGAAGTAGGTAGAGACAGGAGGGGCTAAAGCAGCTACAAAGGGGGAAGGTTTATTACAAGGTAGACTGAAGCTGTATACCTGCAGGAGAAAGGGAGATAGAAATGGACTCAAGGGGAAGGGTTGTCTCACGTTAGATTGAACTGTATGTCTGAGGTCTGGCCCAAAACTTTATTGAAAACAGGAACTGGTAATACAAACAAACTCAATTTTCTTTTTCTCCTGAAGACAGCCACTAACTTTACATTGAACCAGTTACCTTCCAGAGTTAGATTCATAAAGCTTCATACCTGCTGTGTAACTCCAGTACTCAGGACTCAATCCATACTGCCTGGTACTTACATTGTAGATTTGGTGCAAAATGTGAATGTCTGGAACACTATTTCTGATACATGAGAGATTATAGCAATAACCCATGCCTGGGTGTGGGTAATGCGGGATTTACCCACGGTTGGCATGGTTTGGTCCCGAGGGCGACCAAACAAAGACAACCATGGGTAAATCCCGCATTACCCACACCCAGAAGTGGGTTATTGCTATTATACTATGACATTATTTAAGAAAAGAAATAATTACTTTTCTTAAATAATGGCATTGTATAATGCCTCTTTGCTGCCCTTCCGCAGTTGTCTGGTATCCGCGGCAGTTCTGATGTACTGCGCATACCTACGCAGTACATCAGAGCTGTGGCCAAAAGCAACAGAGAAAGCAAGATCTCCGTTGCTTTTTACTGTTTTGCTATGTTAAATGGGTTTAACATAGCGAGACAGCTTTAAAATAAGCAACGGAGATCTCCGTTGCTTATTTTAAAGCTGTCTCGCTAATGTTAAACCCATTTAACATAGCGGGACAGGTTTAAAAAAAAAAGCAACGGAGAAAGCAAGATCTCCGTTGCTTTTTACACACTGTGTCGCTATGTTAAAGGAGTTTAACATAGCGAGACAGCTTTAAAAAAAGCAACGGAGATCTCCGTTGCTTTTTTTAAATCTGTGTCGCTATGTTAAACTCTTGTAACATAGCAAGACAGTGTTTTAAAAGAGACTTATACTAATGGAAAAAGTCCGGGCGACCGGACCTTTTTCCATTAGTATAAGTCGATTTACAATGTGCACGCTGGCCAATCAGCGTGCACGTTTTGGAATATTAATGGGGGGTCATGGTATAATCAGTGATAACTGTGAATATTGCCTTATATATAACTAAGCTATCTTGCTTACTTTGAACTAGTGATACACAAAACTGCACCTTGTGCATAGTACTGACAGATGCATGGTTTATGGTTCACAGACAGAACTGCTTCTGTCAATATTTTCTCTATGCATTTACTATGAAGTGAAATGAATCATTCACTGAGCATTAGCTCAGTATACTGTTCACTTCAGTTGAACAAAGCACTCCACATGTAAAAGACATGTTGCTTATGGAGTAACACCAGGCTGGTAATATATACCTTACATTTGTGAGAACTGCAAGAGATGCTTTAATGGTGTCTAGCATTACAAACATCACCTACCTGTACCTTGATGAGAAGGCATTCTAGGAGGGGGTTATGTTAAATGGCACACAGCACCACAGCCTATGAACCTGTCCTGTATCTCACATGAATTGTTCAGGAAAGATGGGGACAAAAACATAGTATTGTCATGGCAGCTGTGGCATACAGGAAGTAACTTATTTAGAACCAAACATACATGCAGTGATGGAGAGAAGCAGCCAGCAAATGACTTTAGGGTGATGCTTCACAGGAGTTCATAATACCATTAACCTTTTGTGCTATACTGTTTCTTAGAAATAATATGCTCTGTAGGAATGAGTATGTAATGTGATGGGGAAAAACATGCTGAAGGTGCACAGCATAAGCAGCACTGTGTATTCTCTGCTGGTAAAGAGCTTTGGGGGGACATACTTCACATTGCTCTTCACAGGAGATCACTCTATGTAGTATGGACTACTGCTGCTAATACCAGTACACTGGAGGAAGCAACACCCCACAGAAAGTAACTGACCTGTTTTGTGCTTATCAGTCCTGCATACTCTGCTCATTAATGTCTCACTGTGATCCAATGTCTTTTTCATCCTTCTCAACTTATGGGCAAGTCAGATCCAAGTGTATCCAATGCCAACAACTTCAGACTTTGTATACAAGGCGCAGGCTCCTTCCATTCCCATAATGCCCTTC
The DNA here is from genome assembly GCF_019279795.1 of Protopterus annectens. Taxonomy (NCBI): domain Eukaryota; kingdom Metazoa; phylum Chordata; order Ceratodontiformes; family Protopteridae; genus Protopterus; species Protopterus annectens. The sequence goes on along the minus strand of NC_056744.1, from coordinate 37,413,101 downwards.
TTCCCTAACAATACCTCAAAGCCGATTGCCTGCTTGAAGAAGTTAGATGTGATCCTTGAGGCTCAGTGCTCTTGCTTGCATTTGTGCAATTTTCATAAGATAAGCCTAGTTTTTCTGTAGGGTTTGTTTGTAACTTCCCACTAAAGTACTTTCAGAGTGTGTCAAAAATGTCATAGTTTAATTATTAGACCTTAGTTTTTCTAGTCGTTGGGCATTTCTTCCTACAAAAAAAATATATAAACTCGTATTTTATATATATGAGTCTATGTCAGAAGCTACAGTTTTCAGAAACTCGAAATTCATATTGCTGAGATGATGCAATCAAGTTTCTGAAAACTCAAATTTCAACAAAGAACAAAAAAAAAACTACCTTTTTTCTACATTTTTGAAGGTGGGCAATCCCCCCTGCACCCCTCATGTGTGGGGCTGCATCCCCCACACCAACTGTATATTATGTATACCAACACTACAGTGATGAAAAGGGTAAATTCCCCAGTGCTCACTGTACTGCGATCTCCATTCAAAAGCTTTGAGTTTTCAGAAACACGAACATATCGTCTCAACAATATGAATTTCAAGTTTCTGCAAACTCGAGCTTCTGAAGTGGACCCATATATACACACAGACATATATATATATATATATATATATATATATACACACACACACAAATATTAAATTCTTGATAATTGCTAAATATTGAGTAGGCTTAGTGGAATGTAGTTTCCTGCTGGCTTTTCTGTTTTTGTAGTGCATGGACTGTAGTTTTCTTTTTTCTGTTGATGTTTACTTGAATCTGATCATGTCCGACAAGGCACTGGGATTCCAAAAAATGTTCTACCTGTGGGCACAAACCCCCTCCCGAATATACTAACTCCAAATGTATACATTGCTTGGGGTCATCACACTAGGTGAAAAAGTGTGATGTGTTCATTTGAGCTTCGAGCCCTTTCAGACCGCCACTCTAAACTATTTATCAAGGGTCTTCTTCCTACCACGATGGGAAAATTGGCTGCCTCTCAAGCAGGCTTTCCACTTCGAACAAGTCTTTGAAGGGACATCTAGAAAAAAGGAGAAAAAGAGATGGAGAAAAGAGAAAGCAAAGACAAGGGAAAAAGATGCCTCCAAGGACTTGAGAAAAAGATCCCCAGATCCATCAAACTCTTCTGGCCTTGTTCCAAACATTTCAAGGTCTTAAGATGCAACATCTCCCTTACCACTGGGCTAGACCTGATTTGGATCCATTCTCTAACATCTGAAGTACTTCTGGATCTTAGCCTCATCCTGGAGCCAACTCCTTCATGGCTCTGATTTCCCACCTTACCATTAAAGAGCCCTCCCCTTAGGTCTTCTAGGCTGCCTTTGACAGCTTCTCCATTCAGATCTGTGTGGTCATCAAGAAACCTTTGCAAAGCAAACTTATGATGATGTGGAAATTCTTGATGACTTGGATCCAGCTGAGGGTCCTTCTTGCCTTTATTCCCCATCTGGTTTCTTTTTCAACTTGACCTTCAGTGCAGGCAATCCTGGATCCCAGCATTCTCCTTGAGGTCTTCTAGTTGGAACAGACAGTTTGGATGTCTTCAACTCTGACAGTGTCTCAGCCACTCGACTCTGGAATGAGATCTCTGGAGGTTCTAAAGCTGAGAGCTCAGTGTCAGGAAGCTGGGATGGGGGTAGACTCTGAGATTATTGGAGCCTTCCCTTCCTCTTGGCCCTTGGCTCTTGATAGTTCTGCTCCAGTGTCTGCTTCAGATCTGAGACATTCTTTGTCTTGGGAGTGTTTTATATTTGGGTCTTTGGAACACAGGAGAACTCCTTCAGAACCAGCTTTGGCCTTCAAAGCATTTGAGGAGACTCACTTCCTTTCGGGATAAGAGGTGGCTCACAATCGTTCAAATCCACCCAGACCTCCCCTAGCTTTTGGAGATTCTATTCATCATCTTATTCTTTTGGGATTGCTAGATCCAACTAGCCATGACCAAGCTCGTCAAAGGCTCCCTTCTGCTTCTGAGTCTTCCCAGGATCACCCCCACCCCCATGGAAGAGCCTGGAAAGCATACTTGGAAAAAGAGGTATTTGGACTCCCTGCAGGAGTCACTCATAGATGATATCAGTCTGAATGAGATGAAAGTGTTCCCAAAGTTCCCCTAGAAGAAGTCTCATTTCGGGACATCTCTGAATTAGTGTGTGTGTGTATGAATTACTTAGACAAGGGGGGATTGAACCACCAGCTCCCCTTTCCAGGAGGAATCTGCATTCCTCATGGCTTTTGGATCTGGCCCATCTACTTCCTGGGTATTTCCCCTTGTGGACCAACTGATAGACTTACTGTCTCCATGGCCATCGAAGTAGTGGCAGCCAGTAAGAAAGAATTCTCTGAAGATAGTTTTTCTGTCCATCCTCTGAACAGGGAGTCTCGAGCCCTAGACAGATTTTGAAATCGAGTATGTGCATCAGCCCCATTCACTTACAAGTGCTGAGTTGTTTTGTTCATTTGACTAGATTTTAGAGAGATTTGACCAAAAAGCTCACCAAATCTCTCCCAGATACCATGCCAGTGGAAGCCCACAAAATGTTGGATTCGCAGTTGGCCACCATGCAGTCTAAATGTGCCTATGCGCCTGTTGTTCAATGCTGCGGATGACACATCTAGAGCAGCAGGTACCATCATTGTCATAAAGCAACATTCCTGGATGTCTGTGTGTGATTTTGTGGAAAACTTTAAAACATCTGTTTTGAATGCCCCTTTTGATGGGGCCACCTTGTTTAGGCCTAAGGTTAAGGATATGCTTATGAAGAGTGGCAGAATGTCAAAACTCTGCTGTCTGCATTTGTTTTTCCACCCACAAAGGTCTTTTTCTTGAAATTAAAAGGGTGGGAAGCTATTATATCATTCCAAATGTCCCAGAGTTTTGGTCAGGACACTGCTAGAGACAGACTCCCCCTCGGAGCAGAGGGGGGATAACAAAGGACCCATCGTAAAGGCAGAGGTGGTTTGCAAAATTAAGGGGGCTGAGATCCATTTGCCAATAAACCCTTCCAGCGCTCCTGAAAGGTTGTCTGACTGCCACATTATGGAGGCAATCGGGGCACTTATTTCAGCATCCTCACACCTGACTGGCCATCACTTTTAATTCATGGGTGCTGAGAGTTATAACCAGATGCTTCTACCTCCCCTTCCTGTTCCCTCCAAGACTATCATAAAGAAGTTTTCCCGATGTCCCAACCCTACAGAGATAGGCAGTGGTCCAAGAGATTGCAAGGCTGCTACACAAATGAGCCATCCAGGAGGTCCCACTAGACCAGCAAGGATCCAAAGTCTACTCAAGATTATTTTTAGTTCTGAAAAATAACTGGGACCTCAGGCGAATTCTGGACCTCAATCAGCTGAACCAGTACATAAAACAAGCATCATTCTAGATTGTTGTGGTTCAATCTATATTGCTTCTTCTCAGGAAGTGCAGTGGACCTTCAGGATGCCTACTATTATATCAAGATAGCAAGCCAGTTGAGAAGGTCCCTTCATTTATAGCTGGGAAACAATTATTTTCAGTTCAGAGCACTGCCCTTGGACTTACCACAGCCCCCCCAGGTGTTACCCAAGTGCATAACAGTAGTAGTGGTACAGCTCAGGCTGAGGGGTTCTGGGTGATTCCTTACCTAGATGACTGGTTCATCACCACAGTTGTGCACAGACCTAAGAATCACAATCAACCTGGAGAAGTTCAACCTAACGGCAGTTGTCCAAACCATAACATTCATTGGATGGCACTTGAACTGCAAGCCTTGTCTTGTAATCTGCTATATCTGATCTTTCACAAGGATAGGGTGTCCCTCTGAATAAATCTAGACTTTCTTCACAAGGTAGCTTTGGAGTCCACCTTGAATCAGACTATTCATCTATCTGTGTTTTTTTCCTGACTTCTCAAATAAAGGTAAATATCTCCAGTGTTTGTTGGATGTACATCATCAGTTACGTTTCTACTTACATCGCACAAAGATTTTCAGGAAATCTGACCAACTTCTTCTGTACTTTTCTAGAACTAAGCTAGGAACCAGTGTTTCCAAGGTTACAGGTGGTTGCCTGACTGCATCACATTTGACTATAGGACCAAGGGACTGTCACTGTCTAGCAAACCTAAAGCACATTAAATGAGTGGTAGCAACCTCTATGGCTTTCTTTTCTAGGGGTCACAATTGATGATGATTGTGCTGAGGCTACTAGTCCACAGTTCATACATTTATCTTGCATCATAAGCTGGACCTGCAGTCTAGGTCTAGGGCTTTGTTTGGCTCCACTATCCTCCAGAATATCCTTCTATAGTATCTCCCAAGGTTTGTGGTAGCTGGGGGCTCTGTCCCATTAAGTTGAGTTAGATGGAAAAGATATCTTCAGATATGAAAGTTATGTACTTACCATAATGCTAGATCTATGTTGTCTTCTTCCGTCCATCTCAGCCCTCTCCCCCTATGTACTTCATCCCAACTGTCACCATCTCAGACTCTCGACTGACCACACTGGACCTGTCTAGAGCCATGTCTTATTTGTAGTGTTTGACTACTTTGTTGTCATTCCTAGTTGTCCCTTTCTATAAATAGAAGTTAATCAGTCTGCTAGAGGAAACTCAATCCGAGGAATTGTTAGGTTGGAGGGGCATTAGTAGTTGCCAGCATCAAATTTGGTCAGATCTGGCTTACCCATAAGTTGAGTGTTAAAGAAGAAGGCAACATGGATCTAGCATTATAGTAATTACATAGCTTTTGTTTTTCATACTCTGAGTGGTGTCACAATACTTTCTTGTCCTGCCACATTACAAGCTTTTACTGGTGATAGTTGAGCCCATCAGTTCACATGAGAAAGTTAGAGGAGTCCTGCTCTGCTACAACACCACCAGCAGCAGCTGTATATGAGTGACTTACCAATAAAGCTTAACTGATTTATGTGTTGCATGGGTGCACATGCATTTATGTATGTTTGTGTGTATAGATACCTCTCAATCTATATATAGATATATATACACAGACTCACATATGTTAAATAAATCATGTAATGTCTATGCATGCATATAAACACAGACACAAATTCATAAAATGTCCCTCTGGGAATATTATGGGATTGCTTTGTTACAATAATAGTGGCAACTTTGTAGACAGGCATGATGAGAAATGGATCAAATGTCATTCTTATTCTTTCTCCGAATGTTGGGGAAGTGGTTAGATATTCACTGCCCATGCTTCAATATCAGCATAGTGACTGCTATTCTGCTACTACACCTGAGTTTTTGCAACTTTAAGCATTGGGTTGCAGTACAGCCACCTTGTGTTACCATTATTCCATATATGGCTCATTTTCTTATGCAATGTGCACTGCATACTTACTGGACAGTAACAGATTACTTCTGCAGCACCACTACTCAGCTGAGTGTGAATCCGCCTCTCCCCACATTTCTTTGTGCAGTGACCCTATCCAGTATTGATCCACATCTAGGAGTCTCAGTGTGGTTTGCTCTGCACAATAGCATAAGACTTCACAGGACTTGAATGCAAATCAGCATGAATGAGGACTATGCTTAAGTATAAAGCTATATGAGTCAGGGACACAGCAAATATAGACCACATAGTGTTACTAGTATGAGGGCAGTTACATAAATTAACTACGCCAAAAACAAGGTGGCATAACTGACAATTTGTGTTCAATACAGAAGAGGAAGAGAAGGGAAAGATGTTGGGTTTTAAAATAATAAGACATGAATATGCCCCCTTCCAGTAATAGCAGTAGTTATTGTTAAGCCTGCATAGATTACTGTGAGTACCAGCAATAAACAGTATGTCTCAAACTCTATAAATCATAGCAGAATGCCAGAATCACATAGTGTGTACTAAGCTTACATAGAGAGCCTTCTTCATAAACAAGAAGAACAGCAGCACTAGATTGTAAGTATCTGGCATCACATAGAAAGAGAAAAGGAATCATAGACAGTGAAAGAGAAAGCACACTACAGGCATACTGTCAACAGTATGGATGCAAAACAGTCTGCAAGTGAGCTCAGCACTGTATCAGCCCAAAACATCATGGTTCATGAAGTCTGAGAAGTGAGCATAATGACATGCATGGTAGCATAATATAAATGTATGAGAGCAACTTTCTGTAGCCGTCGCCTCATACAAGATACAAGGAACAGATCATTTTGCATTTTAGTATTAGTCATATTCTAGCAGTCAATGCTGCCACAGCAGGAGGTGCCTTCAATCATAGATATTGTACACTGGTTATAATAGGAGCAGTTGGCTAAGTTCCTTCTGGCTAGCCAGACATTGAACACGTTATGCTGCTAACAGCAATGGAAGTGACCAAATGGAGGAGGCAAATCAGGCTCATAACTGCTGTGACTATCTTGACTACAGACATTTTTTCCAAAGAGCTACAGGAGCACTAAGGCATATCTCAGACATCATCCAGCCTCATCCTGTAACAGTTTCTGGATTCTGTGCTGGCACATGCATGCTAGTACATAAGGGTCCCAGTTTTCCAGGAAGAAACAACCCCCATTATGTGAAGCTTTCAATAGCGTACCACCTAATAAGCATCCTTGATGCTGTGGATGGCACATGTACAGCCATATGAAAACCAGATGCAAATGATGCACTTGCATGCCTTAGCAAACATGCATTTTATTTTGCACTGCCAGGTGACATTTGACCACAGAGGCTGCATCATAGATGTATCTGCTCACAATACAGAGTAATTTTGATGCAAATGTGTAGACTTCTTGTGCCAGTGTACCACGAGAAGGAGTCTACACTGATGCACCATAGATGTTTATTTGAAGATGACAAATGTCTGCTGGAGCCATGGCTGCTGACACCCATGTGTTCTACACATACACCTGCCCAGAAGGCCAACTGTTGTGCCCATCATTTTGAACCAAGCATCATAAAACATATCTTTGGGCACTTGAGGGTGTCTCCATTGTCTGGGCAGCTCTGATGGCACTTTCAGTGTAAAACTGTGCAGGCTTGCTGCATCATACATAACATGATGTTGAGGAACCTGGAAATGCAACCATAGTATGACTGGTAGGAGCCTCCACTACAAGGAGCTGATGTGGCATGACATTGACCCCAAAAGTTACAAGATGCCATTGCCACACAGGCATTTGAATGAAAGTGGGTGTAAATCCTGTAAGAAAAAGGCATTTGTATTATTAACCATAATATAGTAACAGTATGATATAGCAGAAATTGTAGTAAACTGCATGATACAGTTTACTACAAAACTCAAAAATGTTATATGCAGACTGATGAAGGGCAGCAGCCTGAAAGCTTTGTGTATTCAAAATAAACAAGTTTGCTACTTACTATTATCTGCCTAGTGATTCTGATCGCTGGACTTTACCATGCTCAAACATTACACATGCTACTGTGCAAAGGAGCCAATTCTGATCAGGTGCTCTAACCCTGTCTCTGGGCCTCCAGTAGTCCAGGTAGTGTTATCTATGTGATATATCCCATAAAATCCTGTATAAGAGTCCTCCATATGCCCTGTCACATCATGTTCCATGTAGCCATCATATGTGCTGCCATCAGTGGAGGCAGGTCAGGCAATAACTACATTAGGGAAGGACACTCTGCTCTCTGCTTGCCCCAGTGCAGCATCAGCAGTGTTTGGTAGCTATTGCACTACAGCCCCCATGCCTGGTACCCTGGCCCCTCTACACCATGGGACACTGAGGTGTCATTAGCAGAACATTTAGGAAAGTACATATGTCATCTGGTTAAAAACACCCCTGTCCTCTAGGTATAATAAAAATCACTTATATACCTGACATACTGGATTATCTGTCCAATATGGATGCATGGAGGTCTTTGCATATGGTGATTTCTTATCAGCATTGCCCATGAAGTAATAAAGTTTCATTAGTATTGTAACAACATAGCATATGCTAGAATACAGCAATACAGAAGGCAAATATAGCACAGTTATGCAATTTAACTGCTCTATAACAGATCTTAAATTTAAATCTTACTGGGATTCTTCTGGGAAGGAGGCCAGTAGTAGTTTTTCATCCTTGTATTTGGAAGGGGAGTGCACCCATGGTCTACTTTAGCTTACAGTAGTATTGCCCTTTGCTCTTATCCCAAAACCATAGGTTTGTAATTCCCCAGTGGCACATTGTCACTATCCTGCTATGGCGATCCACTACATTCACATTTGCTGTTATCTCTGCCTCTCCCTGTGTTTCCTGCCAAGGCCGTTGAGAAATGAGCCATCAGTCTGGAGGCACCAAGTAAGATCTGCATATGCTTAGTGATAAAATTTAAATTGTGCTTCATTGCCGCCATTACAACACAGAAAAAAACATGCCACTGAGCGCTATATTGTGTAGTGTGACAGTGTATACAAACATAAGGCAGATATGTCCTGACAAGATTTAGAGAGTCACATCAGTCTGATAACACCTGCTTGATATGCGTCTAAGCTGGGCATTCAATCGCTAATATGATGCTACATTGTAGTAAGCTTCATACAATCCATTGTGATCTAGAATGGGGTACGTAGGTAATTTAAATACAATTTGGTGTACATGCATAGGTAGTGACCTGTGTCCTGCCAGAAGATTTACAAATCCCAATTTGTTTACATCGTGGACGTGTATGCTGTATAATACCATAGAGTGCAGAGAAGAACAGCAACATAAAAACCTTCAGCTATCAGACTGTGCCTCCACATTACACACACACATCATTTACACAAAATGGAATGCCAGGAGGCACAGGGGCACTGAGACTGTGCTCCAGTAGGTGAAGGTAACAGGTGGGTCACACAATGAGCACATGACCAGCTGCATGTAGGGATGTGTGAGCCCAATGTGTCATACTGGAGAGAATGGTAGCTGAGAGGTCACCCAAGGTTCCAGCATGGATGGGCCAAGAGGTACAGCCTTTTTGTAGGCCATATCCTCCCAGACCATTAGATGTTGTGTAGGAATGTAAAGTTGTCAGAAAGATGTTGAAGGGCAGATTTGTGGGCATGGATCAGGTGCCAGTTAAAGGCTGGTGCTGGAACATTCTGTAGTGGGAAGCAATGTCATGTTACATGGAGTAACCAACCTACAGACGAGGGACTGAGGGTGTTCATGGAGATGAGTATCAGTACATTGCATATCCATTCTATTAACAGTACCACAGCTATACCTTCCCTGCTGTGCAGTTATTTATTAAGTGTATCATGCCCTATAGATGAAGCAGACCACTGCACAAATTACTTTACATAGTTAATGCATATATTTGGATAAAATAGCCTCATAGAGTGTTGCCAATGTAGACAATACTGTGCATTGAGATGGTGGTTATGTGCTACTATGGTATTTTGCCAGCGCAACTTTGAGCTACTACATCTGTTTCTCTGTGATGATTCTCACCTATTTCCATGCTTCACTCTCTCTGCCACATTGTGCAGCCCACACATGTGGTACACCCATGCTAACTGCATATGTCAGTGCAATATTGCGATACTATACCCAATGGTGTACATTATACTGAGGATATTACTATATAGTCCTAGTATGTGGCCAGGTAGATTATTATGTACATCCTTTCTGGTAGTGATTGTTGATATATTGGGATGGTTGTATACATTATGTTTTGTGGGGGCCCCTTTACCTGCTGGTTGCCATCCATGTGGGGAATGTGCCAGTCTTGTCATCTTCATCTATGGCATTTGGTTCAGATCGAGAACCCCCTGGTTGGGGAAGTGTATAAGTAAGCATTAATGGCTTTAGACATCTGCCCTCCCCATGGACTGCTGGGGGATGTCCAGCACCTACCTAACTTCATGAAGATATACCAGTGGAGGATGGCAGCAGGTAGCAGTGAGCTCACGTGAGACCACAACATGGCCTAGTGGGAGCACCATCTCATTCATGGCAGATGACAGCTTTGGTACAGGAAGCTGCATAGTCCAATGTTTCAACCACATGGTTATATAGAAAGCGCCTGATCCTAGAAGACCTCAGAAAGGCCAGACAGTATCATCTACATGTGTGCGTGCGCATGTGTCGTGTATTTAATAACTGTATGTAGTTGCTGTTTGTGGCATAAATATTTTTTAGTACTTGCTGGAGTCATATGTGTTCCATGTCCACCATTATACAATTATATCAAAGGATGGATACCTATATGCTATTAGTTAATGTATCTCACAGAATGTCTTGTACTGTGGTCAGGATTTATACATGTTATGACTAAATCACTTTGTTGCTCATGTCTTTTGACCTTTTACATTAGGATGGCATACCACATCTGTGAATCATCATATAATAACAGTATATACTTAGTGTCACACTGCTGTTGTGGTATACTTTTCAGAGGCCTGCATATATGTGCTACTGCACACCATCTTTCAATTTCATGTGTACACATCTCTTTGCATAAATTGTCTGTCTGCGACAGTGTACTATGTTTATTAATAGGAAGGACAGAGTACAAACATTCTTGCATCCCAAGATCAGTTTTAGTCAGTGTGTAACAACTTTATGAATTCCATCCCTAGTCTTTTTATTGGTGATTCAGCAAAGAAATTAACTAGTCTATTTTTAATCCTGAGGCATACCAGCAGTTCAACTTTTATGACTGAGGGCAGGGCAAGAATACATTTCATATCTTTGCTTTGGTAAGTGAAGCTACTAAGTATATTGACCCTGTCTAAATGATTGCTTAATGTTTTCCTTTACTAAGGTGTGTGTGTGTGTGTGTGTGTGTGTGTGTGTGTGTGTGTGTGTGTGTGTGTGTGTGTGTGTGTGTGTACTTTTTTAATTACATCCAGACAAAATACAGTCTTCTTGCATATAGCTCACCCTGCAGCTGTTTTAATATTGTAATGTGATATGAGAATGCTTGAGAAGTGCTACTTAGTGAAAGTATTTAGAACTGCTATCACATAAGTCAGATAGCAGCATGCCCCCAAAAGTCTTTGTACGTCATATATTTTTATCCACATTATGGATTATCTGTTTTCATATTTTAATATTATTATAACAGTGTAGACCATGCTAATGCATTCTTTTTTCCCTTTCCCATTCTGGTTAAATGTTGCTTTTTGTGAGTGCACATCTTACCAATATTACTTTAAAAGGATTATTTTGTTATCTTCTCCTTTTCTTCACATGTGACTGCATATTGTATGCTTTAAAGACCCTCTACTGGTAGAACTGATACAGTCTTATAGAAAGTAAACATCAAACACTGCAGAAAAAAAAAATTTCTTAAAACTATAATTTTTATAAATTGTGTATATTTTCCTTGACCCGACTTCCTGTTTTTTCCTCCTGAGTTTACTTCACTTTTTTGAACAAGAAACATCTTTATTAAATTACACTTATGACGTAGGCAATCATACATTTATATAAATGAAAGCAAACCATATTGACATAATTTTAGTTGCAAACATTATACATCACTTATAATCTACCCAGTCACTGTCAGTCAAACATTACATAGCTCATTCAAATCCTGCCTTCTTTTAAACCTCATTCCTCCTCTGCATGTATTGCTCCCACAATTCATATTTTTTCTATGTCATTTGTTCCTACCCTTTTCAAAAGATCCAATTTATAGTCGTTTTATCTCTGTTACTATAGTCACTACTTCTAGTATAGCTGGTTTAGACTTTGATTTCCATTTTCTAGTAATTGCTTTTATGACAGCCACCATAATTAGTCTCAGCAAGGCCTTACTATATCTAGGCAATTCTGATCTGTATCTTAATTCAAAAAAATAATTTCCTTAGTTACACCAATTTGCTCACTCAGTATCTGTGACAGAGTATTCTGCAGGAAATCTTTAAAGTCTGCCAACTCATTACGTTCCCAGAAAATATGTTTCCAATTACCCCTTTCTTTCCCATCACACCTCTAACATTTTCTATCTACCTGAGGAAAAGTTCTTTGAAGTCTACTTGGGGTATAAAATATCTATGTAAATGCATCCAAGCAAAGATCTTAAGTCTTCTAGACTTTGTTGCATATCTGGGAGACATACATATATTCCCCCATTGTTTCTTTGTGAATTCCTTATCCAATCTGTCTTCCCAATCCTTTCTAACCTCCTCTGATTCTTATAGTTATCATGCAATATTTTATATGCTATACTAATTATTCATTTTTTACCAGCAGCTTCTGTTCTAGATTCTACTAAAAACTCTACCAGTGTTGGTCTTTCACTTAGGATCCCCCCATTTCTTTCTTTTTGCCTATACTCTGATATCAATCCTTGATATGGAAGGCAATCTTTAGCCTGCAGTCCAAATAAATTCTTGGCCTCTTCCCATTCTATTACATTTCACTCTCTAATTATTTGCTCCCAGTACATTGGTTTTTTTGCCAGTTTTCTAAAATAAATTCCAGCCCCCTCTTGCTTATTGTCTATATCCTTAATTGTAGTTATCCCTATCAGCAGAATCTCCTTTCTCCACTCCCGTGTTTGTTTAGTTCTTAGAATTTGTTCTGCTACTTTATGATGGTTATTGTTATTCTCCTTAAAGATCTGCATCCAAAATCCCAGTCTCACCTTGTTTCCTGAGCTTCCCTCCTGTGTCATAATCATCCCATTCCACTTTGAATTATAAGTTTCTGCTTGTGCTACGTATATGAGCCTTAACTGTGTAGCTCTAAAATACCCATACAAATCCGGTAATCCCAAACCACCTTGTACTATTGGAAGAGTCAGGTTGTCTCAATTGACTCTTGTTATCTTCCCCTGCCAGATAGAATACTTTAGCTCTTTATTAATTGCTATCCACAACCTCTCCTCTAGTTGATAAAAGTATGCCTGATCTATATATAAAACTAAAGAACTAAAAACATTTTTAACTGCTTGCATCTGGTTATCCATATCCATATAACAGAGCTTCCAATTTCTCAGTTTTTATATTATCTTTTATTTAGTCTCTTTCTACATATCCTTTGCTGTCACACCAGAATCATTTTAATCCATACTCCTAAGTACTTCATTTTATCATGTCTCCATAAATATGGATATTGCTGAACCAAATTGTGTGTGGGTACATCATTTACAGCTATTGCCTTTGTTTTAGCTTAAACTGTCTCAAACTATTCCACAACACTGAAATATCCTTTTCTAGTTTTATCGGGTATAAAATAATATTATCTCTAGCTTTTCTCGACTACCATACCAATTATATCCTTGAATTTCAGAGCCCCTTATTTTCTTTGCCAGTGGTTCTAAATATGATGCAAATAACAAAGGGGAAAGAGAACACCACTACCTGGTTTCTCTGCTCAAAAAGAAATTATCAGAGAGGTCTCCACCCACTTTAATTTTCACCTCCAATCTCTCTTGTATCTTCCTAATCAACCTTATCATTTTATCAGGGAATGCAAATCCTACCATTGCCCTCCTCATAAACTCGCACTTCACTCTGTCAGATGTTTTCTCTGCATCAAGACCCACCAACAACAGAGGTATTAATTTACATTCTGCTTTCCAATGGATTATTAATGTTCTTTTAATGTTGTCAAATGTTTGCCTCTCCTCCACAAAACCACATTGATCCATATCTATGAATTTTGGCATCATCTTTGCCATTCTTCTAGCCATTATAGACATAAACAGTTTATAATCATGGTTTAGGATTGAAATGAGCCTATATGAATCTGGATCTGATGGGTCTTTACCCTCTTTAGGTATTACAGCCACCAACACTTTCTTCCAAGGATGGTGGTGCTTTTCCTAATCTTAAGATACTGTTAATCAAAACCTTCCAGATCGTTATCATTTTTTCCCCTTAGCTTCCAAACTTCCAAAGTAATACCATCTATTCCTGGGGACTCTCCTGTGGTTTGGTTGTGCATTACCATTTTTAATTTATCTCTTCCTATTATAACTGTTAGTAATTGAGCCTCATCTATTTATAACCTTGGCATATTTTACTTTTCCATAAACATTTTCATTTGTATCGTTTCTTGAATTCCATATTTCTCTGCTAAGACTTTCATAACATTTTCAAAATAGTTCTAGTACCTCTACAGGATCTGTTGTTATCTTTCTTGTTATAGGCTCCCTAAGCTTGGCAACAGCCCTTTCTACTTTCTGTTGCCTGAGTCCTTGTGCTAAAAGTTTTTGTGCTCTTCAGATATAAAAAAAAAAAAACAGTTGCTTAACAGCAAACTCTCTAAACTCATGCATATTATTGAGGTAATCCCTTATTTTCTGTTTAGCATTCTGCAGTTGCTCCTCCTCTTCTTCTTCTGTGAGATTCTACCTATTCTGCAATACTTCAACATTTGCCATATTAACCATATCTCTCTCTTTTATTTCAATTATTTCTTTTAATTCACTCCGAACTTCTACTACTGAATTCACATCTTCCGTGTCAAATATTTTCATAAATTTTGTCAAAAATATACCCTCCTTTGTTACATTTTCCCCTCTGGGTCCCCAGAACCCATCTTTACTGCTGAAAAATAAATACCAGTCCCCAACTATAAGTTTTATTCCCTGTTGAAACCTGATTATTTCTCCCAGAATTTTGTTAAGCACCATTATATCAGTTTTAGGTGGAATATAAATACATGCCATTGCAATCCTCCTCCCTTGCCAGTAGTCCATTAGTACTACAAATCTACAATTATTACCTTTTTATCCTCTTTTATCACTATTGGAGCTCCTCTTACAATTAATATAAGTACTCCTCATTTCCTTTGTCCCAGGTATTCTGCTGAATAACCATTCTAAAAACATTTCTTTATTAAATTCACATGTTCATAGGTACATAGGTTCATAGGTTTGTACTAGGCTATCGGTCCTAGGGCCTATACAAGCCTAGCCATAACAATTCCCTGGCTATTTCTTCCCAGAATATTTACTTCCCTGGTCCCCTGTCTACCAGGGCAACTGATGTGATGCCTGGGGTGAATTTCCTATCTCCCATCCAATCACCAAGGTTCCTTTTGAAGAGGGCCAAAGAGGCGCTCAGCTTGACATGTATGGACAGTCTATTCCAGAGTATGGGGAGTCTCTGGGTCAGGAACCTATTTCTCCAGCATGTTTTGTTCATTATGATGACCAGGTTTAGATCCCTGGAGCGTGTGGCTCTGAGGGATTGGGATTTCTTTAAGTGTAGCATGTCCAAAAGCACTGGGGTCTGACATGGCCTTGTATGTTAAGCAGAGATTGCCTCTGAGTAGGTGATATGCGACAGAGTATAGCTGGAGTTTTTTTAGATGGTCAGCATAGGACATCTGCTTTAGGCCTGTGATTCTTTTAGTTAGGTATTTCTGTGGCCTTTTCAGTTGTTGCAGATGTCATGTGAGGTACATACCAAACGGGGTGTTGTACTCTATAATGGGTCTAATGAGGGATGAGTACAGTGGGACAATGACCTCCTTTTTTTTGGATGAAAAGCCCTTAGTGATGAAGTGTGCCACATAGAAGGATTTCCTGACTGTTGTGGCTATGTGGTTATCGGTGGTGAGACCACTGTCCACCTGTGTCCCTAAGTCCCTTATCACATTTTCCATGTTTAGTGTACTGCCACCTATGTGGTAATTCATGGGTACATGGTTTTTCCCAAAGGGGATAAATATACATTTCTTGGCATTGAGCTTGAGCCCATGGCTCTGGCACCAAATATCTGTTTCTGTAAGGCTTTTTTTGTAGAATATCCACATCATTTGGGGATTCAGTAATGGCTCCCAGTTTGAAGTCATCTGCGAACTTTGTTAGCCAGAGTCCCTTAGTGCTGGCCTGTACTTCAGAGAAGTATATGCCAAACAAGAGCAGTCCCAGGACTGAACCCTGAGGTAATCCGCTTGTCACTTGTCTGGAGCTGGATTTTGAGTCGACTATTTTTACAGTGTGGGTTCTGTCAGTAAGCCAGTTGGCAACCCATCGAGTGACGTAGGGATTAATGCCCAGCTTAGTAAGTTTATCTATGATTCCAGAGTGGGGAATGGTGTTGAAGGCCTTGCCGAGGTCCATATAGGCTGTGTGGACCACCTTACCCTCATCCACGGCTCTGGAGACTGATTTGAAGAGGTCAGTCAGGTTGAGGAGACAAGATCGGCCCTTTATGCAACCAAACTGGGTGGGGTCCAGTGTTTGAAGGTTGCCAATGTCTTTGTTTATAAGTTCCATGATAATGCCTTTGCAGATCTGGCTTGTCAGACTGATGGGACGATAGTTCCCAGGCTCCAAGGTGGATCCCCCCTTGTGGAATGGGATAACCGTAGCTGTGCGCCACTCATTGGGCATGATGCGTGAGGTGAGGCTGTGATTAAACATGACACTTAGGTGAGGTGCCAGTTCATTTTGTAGTTCATGTAGTACACAGCCTGGGATGTCATCTGGTCCCATGGATGCTGTATTCTTAGCTTTGGTAAGTGGGTTTTTACCTGTGTGGTCGTGAGTACTGGAATTTGGCAATCTTTTGGTGTTGAGATGGGCCCTTTACGGTGTGAGAGTGGAGTGAAGTTGGCATTGAATCGATCTGACAGGATATTGGCAATATCCTTGGGATCAGTATATTTAATGCTATTTTGTTGTAGCTCAGAGCAGATCTGAGCATTGCCATTTAGATTCTTGACATAACTATAGAATGCCTTGTGGATGTCCTTGGAATCTTTGGCAATTTTATTTTCGTAACTAGCTTTAGAGGATTTTATGAGGGATCTCAGCTTCTTACTGAGGCTGGTAAGGGAGTTTTTTGCATCCTGGGATTTTCCTCTTTTCTGCAACAGTTTCTTCTTCCTTCTGTTGTATAGTTTGTTTATGGCAGGGGACCACCAGATTGGGTTCCTTTTTTTTGGAGGAGACCGTCTTGGTTCTGTTTGGAATGGCATGATTCATGCACTAGTGGATGTGCTCATACAGTGCCTTAGTGTAGGATTCAGCAGTCGAACTTTCAGTTCCTGTCTGCATGGGTGTCATGAAGTTTGTCACTTCTGACTTAAATAGCATGACGTTGGCTTTGGAGAAGTTTTTTATGGAGGTTTCCCTACTGGGGGGGTGGGATGTGGACATCAAGGGTGATTAGTTTATGGTCAGACCTGACCAACGAGGGGGTGACCACTGGTGTGGAGCATCGATCTCCCATGTTGGTAATGATTAGGTCTAGGATATTTGAGCCCCTGGTGGGACTATGGATTAGTTGGTCCAGGGCATTGGAATTTATGAATTCCAAGAACCGTTGGGCAAAGGTGTTGGTACCCGAGTAGTTTTCCCAATTAATAGCAGGGTAGTTGAAAACACCCAGTATTAGGGTGTTTGGTTGTATCTTAATATTATCTAGTATGTTTAGAAAGGTGTAGTGAGAATCTTGGGGCATGGTGGGGGATCTGTAGCAAGCTACAATTTGGATTGCAGTCTTACCTAGTATTAGTAGCACCTGTAGAATTTCAGATGCATTGTGGTGGCCAACTAGCCTGGAGGTGTGAATATCCTTGGTGAATATGGACACTCCACATTTAGTGCTTTGGTCCTGGTTTGGTGGCCAAAAAGTGTGGTAAGAGTTGTAGCCTGGTATTGCAGGGGTGCTCTCTGGATCCTTGAACCAGGTCTCAGTTACTACACAGATATCGATGTTCTCCATTATTAGGAGTGCCAGGAGAGAATGCATTTTGAGGTTTAGACTTCTAGCAGTGAGTAGCATTACTTTCAGATTTTGCATGCTTATATCTGTTACGATGGTTGTTTTGTTCTTTGAGCCTTGCCTAAAAAAGGCACTATAGGGGTGGCAAGAGCCTTAGCCAGTAACCTGAATTCCAGGGGCGACAGGTGCAGACCATCTCTGGCAAAGCATCGTGGTTTGTCGATCATGTCATCCCAGGCAGATATTGGATCCCCTTTGAATGACACCAGAAACTTAGCCAATTGTTGAAGTCAATCATTTTGTCCTTATACTGTGGTATCATTCTAGGTGAAGGCAGGATACTGCTCAGGGCTAGGGTCATACCTGCCTGGACCACATGATCCAAGAGATCTTCCATGTCACTTTTCATGTAGTCCAGGGAGGTATGTCTCAAGTCATTCACTCCAACATGGACAATGACAGAGTCATATTTGTACTTGTTGTGGAGTGACTTGAGTGCATGCATTATGTTGTGGATCCTGACACCTGACAGTAATTTTCTCCTTGTTCAGCCTGGTGAGTGGGTAGAGTCACCACTGACTAAAGTGTTGGGTACATTGTCTTGCCTTAGGGGTTGTTGTTTGGTGGCAGACTGGTGTTTTGAACTATGTGTCACTTTGGTTGTGATTGGTGTTTGTTTGCATTTCAGCTTTAGAGGTCCTTGTTGCTTGGGCAGGTTAATGTTAAGGGCCTCCGCATAAGTGTCCCCTGCTATTTTCACTGTACATTTTTTAATACAGACATCTACTCCTTCTTTATATATATATATATATATATATATATATATATATATATATATATATATATATATAATTTATTATATCTGTGAGACCATTTACATTTAAAGATAATATAGAAAGTGTCATCTTAAAAACTTATTCCCACCTTTTAGGGTAACAGCTTTTTTGTCAAATGTCTATTTCAGCTGTTGTGTTTTATATATATATATATATATATATATATATATATATATATATATATATGTGTGTGTGTGTGTGTACACACACTAATGTTTGGAGGGTTGATCTTTTATACATTTGTTTGTCATATCCATTTAAGCCTATGTCACACCTTACAAAACTTTTTGTTTTATTGAAAGGCCTCAAACAGAAAAACAAGCACACCCCAATACACCGCTAAACATTTACTCTCCTAATATGAGCAATTGTCTCAAACTGACAGCCCCAGTCTGAGACTTGGATTAACCTAAAAGGAAGGTTATCCATGCTAGACACATGGTATAGCCTGTGCTTCAACTAAGTGCTGTCTGGTTTTGCCTTATCCTTATTGCTCTCCCTTTTGAGGAAAACACTTGAAGGCTTTCAGGAAACTTTTTTCCTAGCTATTGAAAGAAATAAGTATTCTGTTTTTATTGCACTTTATCAGATTGTCTCCATGGAGACATGAGAACCAGATATAGAGCTGCTTCTACAAACATTCATTTATTTACTAGAACAAAGTTTTATTATATTCAATGTTCTTTTTTATTTATTTGATTTCTTTTAAAACTTACTAGATAAAGCCAAGGGCCTTAATTAAGTCATTCCCTATGCAAGAATGAGAAAAAGCATGTCAATTTTTATTGTATTATGCTCTTTTGACCAGTGTTTTCTTTGTATATGTTGCGCTGCCTACATTTCTCAAAACTGAACACGGAGAAAGAGAGAAGGAAAAAAAAAACAGGCATCTGTATACCTTAGTATCCCCATTACACTTGAAAATGACTGAGAAATCTTTACTTTATCACATGCATATTACATCATGCATTATAAAAATACTACTGTTAAGAAAAAATTCTGTTTTACTTACAGTTAACTCTCTCTCCTCCTCTCCTAAGTGTTCTTCCAAACATTAATGACATGAAGTAAGGCATATGCTTTAGAGTCCTCTACAAGTTTAACAAAGTCAAAAAAGTCTAATATTTCCAGGTGTACTTGTTCTGTCATGTTTCACAAATATAATTAATACTTTGTAATCCCACATTTATTTGTCATTTCCTGAGTTGCTGGTTTTATTCCTGTTTATCTCCTCCCAATCCAGTCTCTGCTTCATTTCTGATGTACTCTAGGTTCTTCTTAAGCTTTTTTCTCTTTTAAGCATTTTCCATTGAAATATTGCAAAAAATTTCACTGGCACAGTCTGTCTGCGGGCTTTATTACCAGGAGAACAAGAAACAGAATCTCCTTTTGTTTCACAGCTCACTTTTTGGTGGACAAACTTGTATTTCCACCTTAGCATGTTCTGCATCAAAAAAAATGTTGTCCCTCCAGGAAAGAATGTTCTGAAGATATCTATATACAACAGCTTGAATCTCTTGCCTGTTTCTTGACATTCCCTGATTAGTGGAATAAATGTACTGCTCTTCTGCTTGGTGTACGGTGAGTAATCATTTTCCACAAACACTCTACTGTCTTCCACTTGTAGTACTTTGTCCTTCTGTCACAGTTTTGTCAGAATCAACTCCTTCTGCTGGTAGGATTGCATCTTTACTATTAAATGTCTAGGTTGCTTTCTCATAACCAGGTTTGGAGGATACACAAGATGTGCCTTTTCAATTAATGACTCATGCTATGGAATACCATTTCAGTTGCTTATTTGTGCTTTTATAAAATGAATAGTCTGTTCCCACCAGCTTCTCTGGTATAGCAGGTTTTCCGTATGTGCTCTGTCCTCTAATTTTGTTATTTTTTGAAACATCTTTTCTTGAGCAGTGTCATATTCAGCCAGCCTTTTCTTCATTTCAATATCTGATTTTTGCAGTTTTATCACCTCATCTGAATATCCGTTTAAAGCTTCTTCCATTTGTTTCCAACCTTTTATTATTTGAGTTGATATACTCTGTCAGTGTTTCATTTATTTTAATGAGCTCTGAGAACATGTTATTTATTTTTTCCTCTAGGTTACTGTAAGTCATGTCTTGCACCAAAGCTGGAGATTCCACTGCTTTTTTGTTGAACAGCTGAAGAATTCTTCGCAGTCATTGTTTTTTCCTCACCTTTTGTGACTGATTTTCTTTCAGGTTCTCTGAATTTCTTTTTTGCTGGCATCCAGGGAGTGCACATACTAGCCAGTTATTGAAATTTACCCCCAAATATGAGTTTACTGGCTCTGTCTTCTGAGTTTCTGTTTTCACACTAGGAGAGCTGAAATTAAGTTACCACTCAATGTGCAGCCATCTTGGAAGATGAATTTATCTCAGACTTGTTATGAAATTCTTCTACCCATTTATTTTAGCTTCCACCAGAAACAGTCTCTAATGCAAAAAA
The DNA here is from genome assembly GCF_019279795.1 of Protopterus annectens. Classification (NCBI taxonomy): domain Eukaryota; kingdom Metazoa; phylum Chordata; order Ceratodontiformes; family Protopteridae; genus Protopterus; species Protopterus annectens. The sequence continues at coordinate 37,392,185 of NC_056744.1, read as the reverse complement.
GTATTGTTCTTACTCTCTGATAATCTGCAGCTGCCATACAGTGGCTTGATTCTTCTGCTGTAGTTGGCTAGTTATTGTGAAAAAATGTATTTTTTGGGGTTTCCCATTTGCTTCATTCTTCAAGATTATCCATTGACTCATCCATCACTGGTTCTACCAGCCTCTTCTACAGCCCCAGACTATCTCTAGTGTAGGGTTTGGTCTGGCATGGATCATAATGGTATCCAGGGGGGGGGTGTCATTCCACTGACTGCTTCCATTAGGAGATTGTTTTTATTTACAATTTACCCTTTGGCCCACACATGGTGTTCACTGTTAATGGCCAAGTGCTACTCCCATCTATGGGACCACACCTCCCTGCAGAGCATGCCAAGATTAATGCCCCCCCCCCCATCTGGATGGCACCCCTCTCTGTCAATGCCTCATAAGGCAAGCCTACAAGGATGAACATGGATCAACTGGAACATAGTCCCACTAATAGTCTCCTCTGATATAGTGGTTAAGATGTTTGCCTCACAGACACAAGGTACTGAGATTCTTATCTTTAGAGGGGAAATTGGCTAAGATTAAAATGGCTCACGGGGCAGCTAGCCTATTAATTACCTATAGTGGGAGTTTGGCATAATGGTTAAGGTGTTTACCTTACAGCCATAAGGTGCAAAGTTTGATTTTCACATGGGGTAATTGGCTAGGCTTAAAATGGCCCACAAGGGCATTTAGCCTAGTACTAATCTATAACCTATAAGGCCTTGGAAGTCTGGATTTCCCACATTCTTCAGGTGGGTTCCATCCCACATTATCACTGGGCTAAGTCACCCCTTTCCCGAGATATCTTGCATTACAACTCGCTTATTTTAAGGGTCATTAATATAAAATAGTCCCACTACAGATGAGCTGTCATGGCATCTCTTTTTCCATATTCCCACCTACAGTTTACATGTGCTTGACCCTTATATTCAGCCACTGTTTGTAGACTTCAAATCTGTCTGACTATATTCATGTGTGTGTGTGTGTGTGTGTGTGTGTGTGTGTGTGTGTGTGTGTGTGCGCGTGTGTAGATATAGATATAGATATGGATATAGATATAGATATTGTTTCCAGTTGCATGAGTGGGATCCCTGCTGTAGGGTGTAAGTAATATGTCAGTCTTCCGCTTGTATAGTGATCCAAAGATTCCTTTGCCTTTCTTTTTTAAGCTGATCCTATGTAGATGTTTTCAATTAACAAAGATCCTTGTAGGTTTCCCTTATCAACCAGTATAGATCCACCCTCTGCAGTCCTCTGTACCTGATTCTCCTATATATATGGAATATTTTTTCCACACTGATTGACTTTTTTTTATTTAACTGGTGTTACTTCTTCAGTGTCTACTGTATTTCCTTCTATATTTCATTAATTCATACTGATTGTATTTTCCATAAAAATGTTCTCTGCTAATTCACACTTTCTGCATTGTATTTTTATAAGCTAATTTTGTTAGTTGTACTTTATATGCATTTGTTGTACTTTAGATTTGTAATTGCTGTGCTTTATATTTGTAATCTGCTTTATATTTGTAATCCTATCTTGGGCTAAACATGTAAATGGTCCAAAGGGACCAGTGCTCTGCTCCTGTTAAAAATTAAAATTAAAATAATTATTTTTCTGTAAAAATAATTCTTTGTATTTGGAATGATCCACATTAGGTGCATTATAATGTAAATAAGTGCATGGAAAATACATTACGTGCTTTTTCCTTAAAATATGTTTGGGGTAACTAGTCCTGTTCTCTTTTACTGTACAATGCAGTACATTCTAGCTTCAATGGGGGGAAGATTCCTGAAGGTCATTTACTAGTATATAAAGCCATTTTTGCTAAGTGCCTGTGGCGCCTAAACTCGGTTGCCACATCTAGAAATTTCAGTCCTTCTTTGTAAAATCCATCTGGAAAATGGATGAAATTATTGCTTAGTCTATGATCTTGGTCTAATTTAATTGCATTTTTCCAGGTGGCTATATGTATATATTGGCCTGCTCCAGTATATTACCCTTCTAAGCTTCATTGCCTTATAATACAATTTTATGTTTGATTAAGTTCAGCATTCTTTTCTTTCCAATAAACATCTTTATTAAATTATCACCTATAACATAGGCAATCTTACATTTATATAAATGAAAAACAAACAACACTGACACCACTTTAGTTGCAAACATTATACATCACAGACACCATTGAAACAACTGTAGCTACAAATACATCACTTATAATCTATCCAGTCATTGTCAGTTAAGCATCATATAGTTCTTTCAAATCCTGCCTCTTAAACCTCATGCCTTCTCTGCATATATTGTTCCCACAATTCCCATTTTTCCTATGTAGTTTGCTCCTTCTCTTTTCTAAAGATCCCAATTTCAGTTGATTTATCTCTGTTACTATATTCATTACTTCTAATAAAGTTGGTCTAGACTTTGATTTCCATTTTCTAGTAATTGCTTTTTTGGCAGCCACCATAATTAGACTCAGCAAGGCTTTACTATGTCTAGGCAATTCCAATTCTGTATCATAGTTCAAAAAAATCATCTCCCCAGTCAACCCAATTTGCTCACCCAGGATGTCCGACACAGCGGTCTGCAAGGAATCCCTATAGTCTACTAGCTCACTACACTCCCAAAAATTATGTCCCCAGCCACCTCTTTTCTGCCTGTCACACCTCCAACATTTGCTATCCACCTGAGAAAAAAATTCTTTGGAGTCTACTTGGGGTATAAAAATACCTGTGTAAACACTTCCAGGCAAAGATCCTAAATCTTCTAGACTTTATTGCATATTTAGGAGGAGATAAAGTCCAGCATTCTTTTTTGAGTGGAAGATAAAAGATATAGTTGTATATGGTACAGACCATAATAACATCTCTTCAAGCATGGATCACTACCACAGGAAGTCATAGGATTTATAAAGCAGATCAGCACAATGACTATTAAAGGCTTGCCAGCACAGACCAGCTGATAGCTCTTTCTGTTGTCAAGAGGTGGAGATTGGATACATCCAGGGATCCAACCAGAAGATGTCAAGGTTTACCTTAAAGGGGGCAATGAGTTTCTGTCCTTAGTATTGATAAGTAGCTTACTCCAGAGGTGGGGTATGAATTGGGAGATGAATCTGTCATGCTGGTATGTCCTGTTTGTTAGTTGGTGAAGATGTAAGTTTTTAAATCTTTAGTACAGTTGTTTATGGCTCTGATTGTTCTGTGAAAATGTAATGGCTCAAGGAGGGCAGGGTCCTTCATGGCCCTAAAACTAAATATAAATCATCACAGAGGAGTCTATATGATGCTGACTATATGGACAGGGATTCAAGTCTATTTGGGTAGTTAAAATTTTCAAGGCTGGGGTATTTCTTCAGTGAGGAACCTCTGGGGTTTTAATGGTTGTGTGATGAGTTTAAAAATACACATGCCAAAGGGAGCATAGTACAGATAAGTGATAAGCAGAGAGCAGTGATGACTTCTTTTGATCTAGATTGGATGGCTTTAGATATTATTTGCACCACATGGAAGGGTTTTCTGACTACTGTTGCAACATGATGGTCAAAGGACAGGAATGGTCAAATTATCAATGAAGGTATCAAGATTTCAGATGACAAAATCAATCTGGTGAGGGATGTAATCTATGCTCCAGGTTGTGGAATAGCTTTGTTTTCCAGATTTAACAATACTGCATTATTTAACATTTAGTTTAAGCCTGTTTCTTTATAGCAGCTATTACTAGGACCTGGACCAAGCTGCAGTGACATGGGGTCAGAAGATGAATAAATAACTGGCCTGCAGTCATCAGCACATTTTAGCTAATTTAATTTTTATTTGACTTATTGGTCAGAAGGGTAGGGAAGTAGATGTCAAATAGGTGGTGTCCCAGCATAGAACCCTGCAGAATCCCACAGGTCATGCTCAGCTTTTTACTTTGAGGTGTCTCTAGCTACGTTAGTTGAGTGTGTACTGCTTGACATCAGTTTGCTATCCATTTCACAGTATAAGGGTTTATCTTCAAGTTTTTTTTAAGTTTGTTGACAATACCACCATGTGAAATCATGCCAAAGGCTTGATGTGGGGTGTGAACTACACAGCTCCCTTGACCAATTTGAAGAAGTTTACTAGATTGAGTAGATATGACCTACTGACAATGCCAAATTGGTGAGGGCCAGAACAATAATGTTTTCAGTATCTAAGTTTATAAACTCTGATGTGGTGTATTCCATGGCTTATCAAATTAGACTAGTTAGGCTATTCAGTATGTGACTACAAAAGTCAGAAGTGAGCCACTTTTGTGCGAGGGTATTACAGTGGCCATTTTCCACATGCTCAGTTTAGCGAGCTGCTCTGAGTTTGGTGACCTTAGCCAGAGATCTGGAGTGAATCTGAACTAAATCCAAGGCATCCACTGTGTTTAACAGCAACTATATTTTAAGCTTGCATTGCACTTTTTTTGAACTGTATTCTGCTTAACTGCTGCTTCATTTTTGCAGTTTATGTTGCTGTTTTTTTTCTGCACTTTGAATTTCTAGTACTTCTGTATTTCATAGCATAGACTATATTCAGATTTGTTGAATCAAGGCTGTTTGGTATTACTTGAGCACTAAAACCAGCCATCCTATATTATATTAAGAAGGCCCTCCTGCACCCTTGTGGCAGAAGTGTGTATCCCAGGAACTATCTGAGTTGGAATTGCTGGAAAAAGGCTCAATTTTGGGCTTTCGTATTGGTCAGTTTGTGTTAAAACTGTTTACCTTTGCTTGTATTCAAACCCCACATTTGCATGTAGCTGTGTACCTCACAATAGGGTTTAGCACTGCCATATATAGACACAAACACTTAGAAACACAATTTTCCCTTGATATCTGCTAAAGAACCATCCTTAGCTCCACTACCTCTCTATACACAATGCGGCTGCAAATTGCTACCCAGCAAGAAACTCAACTGCACATCCTGAGATGTTGATGCAGTCTTCCATCCTTAGCCATCCACAGAATAGACTCCTCTGTTAGTCTCACAAGCAAACCCTGATCCATCTAGGTCATCCCCACTAGTTACTACAATATATACCTGCCATAATAGAAGGACATCTCTCCAACCAACCTGATTGACATGGGCATCCTGAAGCAGTGTGTAGCAATTGCCTCATGTATACTGACAACCATTTGCTCCTAAAGCAAACAAGTACAGTATGTGAGAGATGTAACTATCATGAAATTAGAATCAGTCCTCTCATATAACAATAAACAAGACATACAACAGGTTGTCAGCACACACAACTCCCTTCTCACACAAGATAAGGTCAAGACACATAAACCCACATAAGCAGAGGTACTCATAAAGAGAATTCCTAAAGACCCAAGACCTCCCAAGCACAAACAACCTACATATATTGGTACATGAACAGAATCTACCACTACACATAACAACACACATATCAATCTCTAAACAATTAAGCCCCTAAGGTAAAACACTTCAAAACCTAATGTTCTGGTCATAGGCAACTCAATAGTGAGACACGCAGCTGTCCCCCTTACCAGATTGAACAAGAAGAAGGTCAAGGTGAGTTGCCTTTCAGGTGCCAGGATCCATCAAGCCATGCACGTACTCAAGTTGCTCAGCAACAAGTACCGTTATGACTCTATCATAGTACATGTTGGTGTGAATGATTTGAGACGTACCACTCTGGACTATATAAAGAGAGATATGACCGAGCTCTCAGATTATATGTCCCAGGCAGGTATGTCCCTAGCCCTAAGCAGCATTCTACCTTTCATCTAGGATGATGCCACAATACAGACAAAAAAATGATTGATTTCAATAATTGGCTTAGCTTCAGGTGTCACTCCAGGGGGAATCCAGTATCTGTCTGCCTGGGAAGATATGGTTGACAGTCCATGCTGCTTTGCCAGAAATGGCCTTCACCTGTCTTGTCAAGGCTTTTGGATACTGGCAAAGACGTTTGTCTGCCCCATAGTCCCATTTTTAGGCAATGTCCAAACAACAAAACTTCTGACATAAAGAAATCCACTAAAGACAAACTCAAGGTCATGCTGCTTAATGCTAGGAGCGTAAACAGTAAACTGCACTCCCTGGAAGTAATCCTCACCTTGGAAGATGTTGACGTTTGTGCAGTCACTGAGACTTGGTTCAAGGCCGTTGAGAGCACCCCAGCCATACAAGGCTACAATGCCTTTCACACGTTCAGGCCCCAAAACGAGCATGAAAAAACCAAAGGTGGAGGTATTTCCATCACTATTAAATCCAAATACACCTCGCGACTGGTAAAACTATATGAGTGTCTTAAGCTACTCCAGGTCCAATTAACTATAGGTAAAACACCCTTTCACATCATCCTAGCTAGGTATAGGTCCCCCACTATGACCCAGGAGAAGCACACCGCCTACCTGGACTTGCTAGAGTCACTCAGTATATAGCCAAACTCCTTGGTCATGAGAGATTTCAACTATCCTTCCATTGGGTGACTTACATGACCACAAATATGATTGCTATGAGGTTCCTGGACTTTATTTATTCTAACATCCTGGAACAGTTGGTCTGCACCCCGACAAGGGGCTCAAATGTCCTGGACCTAGTGCTCACCAACATGTGGGGATCACTGCACTACCCCTTGTGTGTTGCTCTCCCTGGTAAGGTCAGATCATACATCTTCTCAAAACCAAAGAAAAAACACAAAAAACTAATATACAGGATCAGCTGATCAGGAGAACCATATCGGGTTTATCGCAGGGGTCAGGGTTTTCAGCACAGCAGCAGCAATGCAAATACAGGCAGCAAACAGAAAAATAAAGGGAAATGTTAATTTCTGGAAATTTGCAACATGTATCTTCTCAAATTGTTGATAATGGATTTAGTGAAATTCAAGGTAGTAATGTTGATTGTTTAAAAATTGTTAATTTAGGAAATATTATTGGACTTTTTACTTAAAATGCATTCGAGTGCCATTTGGGCACAGTTATTAGTGTGTTGTTAAAGGGAGCTAAGTTTGTTCCCACGAAATGTCCCTCTCTTGCTAATGTACTTACTGAAGCTAGTAAATTCTGTCTCAAACTTCATTTGAAAGTGTATTTTTCTAGAGACACTTCATTTAACATGCAAAGAAATGTTTCATCCATATTTGAAAATTCTGAGCACTCATTGTTAGATGTATCTATATATGACTATGATAAAAGTTTAAATGCACTTAATTGCAGCACTGAAGAAAGCATTGAATGTAGCACTGCTTTTGTTACTGGTTATGGTCAGTTTAAGATTCCTAGTTTACCTAATGTGGAAAACACCTTTTGTCCCCTAAACTGTCTCCTGTTGTTGCTATGTTTGAAAAAATGTTGTTGAATAACATTGTAAAAGAATTCATTAAATTCAAATGTAAACAATTTAATTTAAATAAAGAAGAATGGCAGGAATTTTCCAAACTTTGTGGCCAGATAGGAGATTATATTTTTAGGGTAATAGACAAGGGTGGTAACTGGATTATTATGGACAAAGCTGGCTACCAGAACATGGTAACTGAACTTCTGTGTGACTACAGAATTTATGTTAAGCTCCCTTACAACCAGTGTTGTGCTAGTTACTTTAAAAGTAATAAATTACTATTACTAGTTACTTTTCAGTGAAAGTAATACATTACTAATTACATATTACTTTTCTAAAAAAGTAATATATTACTATTACTAGTTACTAACTAAAGTAACTAGTTACTTTTGAGTTACTTTTACATAAGTATAGTTTATCAATTGTCATATTCTGATTTATTCACACGTTACCTGTGTTTAAGGTATACCTGCTTACTGCACATGAATATGAGTGTATTATTAAAGCTGTATACACACCGTACTACAATAAAGATAAATAGCATTTTACAGTTTACAAAGACCCACAGACCAGTCTTTATAGTCAGAGTCACAATTTAATACTTAAACCAAAGTACACACAGCCAGCAACACAAGACCAATAACAAGTTACAACCTATCAAATTTTCAACAACATACATTAGGCTAATTTTCTAATCTGATAAAAGTGATGCAGAGAACACAAAAATACTTACAGGATATGTCATAAAGGTCTAACAAGACTACTATCATAACAAAGTCAACCAAAATATCACTATATCTAACTATTCACATAACAATGGCTAAACAATCATTACACATTTTTGTTGGCTGGAAGAAGAAGCAACTTTTCAAAGTGTTTGTCATTGAGTCTATTTCTTCTTGCAGTCAGCAATTGTCCACCAAGACTGAACAGGCATTCAACAGGTGTACTAGATGGGAGAGGTGTATTAGTGTTCAGAAATATCTTCTTGACTATAGGGTAACTGTTGAGAGAAGATATTTCTCTGGAAGGGTCAGCCAGATACATTTCCATCTGAGAAGATATGCTAACACTGGCTGCTGTCAATTCTTTGAAGTTGAAGAAGCTGTCTTCAGCAGTTAGTGCAGAAGCTTCAGATGACCCATGCTCAGGTTCATCCAGTTTCTGCATGGCATCAAGGAGCAGAGCCTTGCCTCTGAGTTTCTGCTCTTCACTGTCCATCCATCTCAAAAGGAACTGCGGATGCACTATGCTAGCCAGAATGAGCTCTTCGTGCTCCAGAAGGTGATCAAACTGAGCCTCAATGCCTTTAAGAAGAGCATGGACTAGTGGCACAAATGAGCTTCACAGACTTCCTGACTTCGGACAACTTGTTTTTCAAGCACATAATGGTGGGGATCAGGATTCCCATAAAGCATTTCAGCTCCAACTGCAGGAGGTCCAGAGCCATTGCCAGGGGCTGCATTGCTTGCACAAACTAAGCAACAAAGGTCATTTCAGCAGGCCTGAAGATGACAATTCCAATCTGTTCACATATCTCATTCAGCAAGCCTTCACCCTGAGTTGCAATGCGGTGAATTCTCTCCATCGCATAGAAAGTGGAATTCCATCGCGTCGCATTGGGAACAATCAATGCCAGATCACACTTATTGCGAACCACCTCAGCAGCTTGGGTGCTGCGACTAGCCTTGTTCCAAGCAGCATAGAATTTGGCCATGGTGCTTTGCATGATCTTTTTACATTGTGCATCATCACAAGCAGATTCAGCATCATGCATGGCAACTAGATTCAATGCATGTGCTGCACATCTCAGATGGGGAGGCAGTGAATAGGTGCTCTCACTTTGCCCTGACTGACTCAGCAGAGCTATCACACTGATTGTAAATCACTTCACCATCATCATCTTCATCTTGGGACAGAATGCTTGTAGTCAAGATCTCTCACATTCTGCGAAGACATTGAAAGCCTTTACAAAATTGCTGCCATTGTCAGTAATTGTCGCACACACCTTTTAATCTATCTTGTACTTGATGTGAATGCTCTCAAGAGTTGATGCTATGAGATCGTATGTATGCCTCCCCTGTATTCTGTAGCATGACAAAGCAGCTGACTTTCGTTGAAGTGTCTCACAGTTGATCTAGTGGGTGGTGACGCCAAAGAAACTATGATTCCAATGGGTCCAAATGTCAGCTGTAGTGCAAACAATTGAAACACTTGCTAAAGTTTCCATCAGATTCTCCTTCATATCACTGAACTGTTTCTCCACCTGTTCGAAAAGAGTTTTCCTGCTCATGACCACCTTTCCTGGCTGCAGGCCAGTTATAAGATTGATGAAGGATGGCTGCTCGACAATGCTGAAACACTGCATGTCATTCACCACAAAGTCAGTGATCAAACAATCCACCTTGGACTGTGAGACATGACCAGAACCAATGAATGCTGCAATAGACGGCTGTGTCAACGATTTCTTGTCTGACTTGTCAGGCCTGGAATCAACTGCTTTCCTTTTCAAACTATTTAACTTTCTAAATACGATAAGATGTGATGTCTGAAGATGTTTTTTAAATTCGACATACTGCATGCTGAAGTTCTGTAGGTCTTCTTTGTCGGTGGACATAGCTTACATTTCACATCAATGTTTTTTCCATTGTTTGTAATTATGTCAAAGAATTCTGTGTAAATGGATCGGTCAAATTAATTTCGACTTTCCATCTCTGAGTGAAATCTCTAAGCAGAAAAATAAATGGATGTGAGTGGAATATCTATATATTGCAAATGTTTTATTTCATAACCTCTGACAAAATGTGGCTCTGATCGGCTGCAGCTTAAAATAAAGGGACTGCCAGAAATGCAAAAAAAGAAAAAAGAAAAGGTTAGCTGTATAGAACTTTTTTTTTAAAACATGAACCTGCAGTGAATGAATTTTCTAAGTTTTCTTTAATAGCTGAATAAAACATTGATTTTGTACCTGAAACACCTAAATGGCACATGGAGCAGCATAAACAACTGAAATGCTGCAAGAGTAAGCTGTTATTTTAGAAAAAAAAAGTGAAGCCCTGTCCTTTGCACTGGCTATGTGTATGGTTTCTGCTGCAAAAATGTTTTTCTACAAAAAAGTCCCTCTTTGGGCATTTGAAAAGGTGGCAAACCCATTACTTACTTACTCTGTCTGTAGCCTCAGTTTCAAAAATATGTCTACATATAATCAAATATCCAAATTCTTTTGCCCTAAGAAATGCATGATGTTTAATTAACACAATATGTATTACAACAACTATATTACCAGTAAAGCAGATCAAAGATGGCCATACACAATAAATAAATAAATTTCAAATCACCAGTGGCCATTTCCTTATGTCAAGACAGTGGTGTAACTACGAGAGGCGAAGTGAGGCAATTGCTTCAGCGTGCCAAGCGGCAGGGGACACTTTGGGCTGTGCTGGTAAACTCAGAACTGACAGCATTGCATACAAGGGTGCCCGCAGGCAGGTGCAAGGGGGTGAACTTGCACCCCCTTGGAACCGGGCTGCCTGAGAAATTTATTTTAATTAAAAAAAAAACTTTTTTTTATTTTTTTTTTTAAAGGGCGTTCCTCTTTAAGAACGCCCTTTACATCCTGTCCAGTCGCACAGATGCAACAGGTGTTTGCGACCTGTTTTCGACTTCTGTGCAACTCGGGGAGGGCTGCTACTAGTGTGTCAAATGTAGGTGCATTTCATTGTGTGTTCTGGTACCTAGAGCTGGTTTTAAATAAAAAATTCCGACCTGCGGATCGCACAGCTCAAGTTTCTGTTAACCATGTCGGCAGGATGTAAAAGTGAAGACAGTTACATACCTCTCAACCGTACCAAATTCCAAGGTATTTACCAGTTTTTAGGGCAAACTAATGGGGTAAAACGAATTTCTGCATAGCCCTTTTAATTAACGATTTTCTTTTTTTTTGTATTGTGGCATTGCCACTTTAAATTTGTGGCTGATATCACCACACATCACCAGCTTTCAGGGCGTGCGTGTTGACATCAGCTACTACTGCCTGTTGGGCTAGGTTGGAATTGGATATCTATTTTGAACTATTTGGAGGGAAACAGTTACAGAAATGGAAGCAGAAGGTCTCAGCCTCCAGGAAAGAAAGTCCATTAGTGCTGGGCCAAAGGTTAAGTTTGTTTTTTATCTGCCTAACTAACTACAAGCTGGGGCTGTGTCATTTTATCTGCTTAACTCATCAGTCTAGAAGCCGTGTGTGTGTATTTATTGTATCTGCTTACTGGACTCACTGTTTTACAAGCTGTCTGCTTAACGGACTTTAACAAACTCCAAGCTGGGGCTGTGTGTGTTATTTCATCTAATCTGCTTAACGGAAAGCTGTATGTGTGTATTTATTTTTTCTGCTTACCAGACTCGCTGTTTGCTATCTGCTTAATGGACTTTAACAAAGTCCAAGCTGGGGCTGTGTGTGTTATCTAATTTGCTTAATGGAAAGTTGTATTCTTAACTGAAAGTTGTATTTTTATGTATTGGCCAAATGTGGTTGGGGTGTGTGGGGCTGTAATGTGTTATTTTATCTGTGTAACAGACACAACAGAGTAGACTCTGGAGTCTGGACTCTGCAAGTAAAGAAAAATTTGTGCGCCCAAAGTAACTGTTGTTCTTTCCGGTCTAGTCCTGGTCTTCATGCATCCTGCCCATGCAATTTTTATATACAATTGTTGGGCTACAGTAAGGAGAGTATTTGCTTGCTAGCCTTGTTCCCTTTCTTATTGCCACTGTTTATTTCATTTTACAGCAAGGTAGGTACTTCTTTTTTAATTTGTGTCTGTTGCAAGGGGGTTGAACTTCTTATTGCTTGCTGGTTAAACAGAACATTGTGTGTGCCATTCGTTCCCTTTTATTTACATTGCTGCTGCTTCTTATTTAATGTGTCTGCTCCAAGGGGGTTGAACATCTTAGCTGTAGGTTCTACTCCCACCACATGTAGATTTGTATTTTAAGGGGGTGGAGTGCTGCAGTCCTGAGTATGTCCTCCTTTGGATGAGATGTCTAGTAACTATGAACCTGTGTTTCCGCTTGCCACTTATTCCTATTGCAATATACAAGCTTAGCATTTTTTTTAAATGGAACATAGGCAATTTATTGTTTAAGGGCAGTAGGCACTGAATTTGTAGATGAAGCACTGAAATATAAAGCTGTTTTTTAGCAACAACCTTTCCATTAGTTTCAGATCTCTTTAATGTGAAATTATTCAGATGACTTTTACTTCTGCAGAGATTGTGCATATTGACTGATATTGGTAGATTGTAATGACAGACGTTTAAGTGGCCTTTTATAGTTGAAATGTTCTGAATTGGGCAATTTGTCATTATTGGTTCATATGTTTTGTTTCATTGCTTAATGGAAAAAATGTTCAAAACTATAAAACACACTCTAAGTGGTGCTGTATTAACAAGGGATATAATTCAATTATTATATATTATAATTAATACAATCAGGAAGGTGAATCAAAGCAGTTATGCATGGTTCAGGAAGGTGAATCAAAGCAGTTATGCATGGTTCTGAAATGTGCGCAAGGGATCTATGATTTGAAAACAGTCCAAATGTAAACTTAACCTGCCACTGGCCAGATGCATTTTCTTTGAATTATTGTCTATTTATTTATTTTTGTTTGTTTTCAGATACAGTTCTAGAAAGACTGTGTCATTTTTTTTGTAAATGAGAGTGGCCTGGAATGTGCTTTCAGAAATGTGATAATCATTGGCATTTTAAATGTTGCATGATGCTCTCGCGGGACTTTTTCAGTGCGCGGGCTTCGGCTTCAGGTAGGTGTTTGGATTGTGGGCTTGCTTGCTGTTCAGTCGCTTTGTGGATCGGTCTGTTTGTTCAGGTGCGCGGATCTGTCTGTAGCTTGCTTGCTGTTCGGTCGGTCGCTTGGTCTCGCAGATCAGTCTGTGGCTTGCTGTTGGTTTGGTCGCTGGGCTAGGTAGGTGAAGGGCTGTGTGTTGATCTGTAGTATTCTGGTTTTAACACTGTGCTGGGAGATGTTAGGAATGTGCGTATTTTCATTCAACTGGACTTATCAGAGCTGGACAGTTCTGTGGTTACTCATGCTCAACGTTGTACAGGTACCGAATATATTTGCGTTTAAGTACAACTTATTGTTCACTATTTTATGTGCCTTGTTAAGCTGAACAAATGGTACGGGATCGCTTAAAGAAGGCTCTCGAAGAAAGAATTTTGGGGGTTAGAAGAACAATGATTACTGCCTTTCTCTGTTATGTGGGACAGATATGTATGTATCGCATACGGAGGCGGATTGGGCACTCTAAATTGACCGTGTGAGAGAGTGCATGTGAGTCTGTTGTGTGGAAGAGGTATTGCTGCAGGGCTAACCACCCTGTGGTGTAAATAAGCAATCTTACTTAAGTTACTTGAGCAGGTGGAAGAATTGTTTTCTACACTGTTATACTTAACTTCTGATGTGGTTCCAGCAGACTGGAAAACTGGCATAACAGCAGTCTGGATTTATAAGGTCTGGTCTGGAGACTCTCAAGGTTGATGAGTCTTTAATAAAGGATTTTTCTGTATTTAACTTGAGCTTCTGTCCTTTTGGCATGTTTTAGTACTACTTTGCTTATTTGGTGTTTTTTACTTGCTCAGCTTGCTCGCCATCCTTTTTGCTTATCAGGTTGTTAATTCCACACTAATGCTTCTTTGGTAAATTTGAAACAGTTAAATGAGTTTGGTGGGTTGTATTTGTATTGCATGTTATAAAACCATAAGTACCTTAGCTAAGGGTATGCAGTCTAAACGATTTGATTCAACTGTCAATTTACATGTGCACTTTAACATGCTGTCACATCTCTGCAGTGCAACTCCATGTAGGCCGTATGCCTTTACTACAATATACTAGAATAATCAGAATTTCATCTCGATGGCTTGGGTTCCCGGTTTGCTTCAGGGCGCTTCTAATGTAGTTATGCCACTGTGTCAAGACATGCAGTGGAGGAATTCAACTGCTTGTCACCAGTAGGGAGTAAAATGACAAGGTAACATTCTTTAAATGGCTTTTCTGCTGGACTTTGTTTTAAATAACTAAGTATTCCACAGACAATAGAATTTGTGCCACCCTCTGTGGTCTTTGAGTTTGCCACCCCTCCCCTTCACAAAATAAAATATACCTTTTGTGGGGATTTTTCCAATCATAGTACCTGGCTGTCAGTCCACAAACATTTAAAACATAAAAGAGAAGACGAGTGCACCAGATTATGTGGAACGCTCTGCATTCAACAATAAATGTGAACCCACTGTTCTGCATTGAATAGCTTTGGCTCCACTACACAGCTTTTGATTGGTTCATATACCACAATTACTGCCAATCAGCATAAGAGTCCCCCTAGAGCAGCCCTTCCTGTGGCAACCCCCTACCCCCCAAAGCAGCTTCCTACACAGCCATTCCTGTGTTCCATTACTTGGCTATTTCTCCCCAGTTATCATAAGCACTGTTCAAACCTGTCAGTGTGCATACTGCTTTCTTACTACGATTATAGATGTTGAGCTAAAATAGCACAAACACTGACAGCCATTTGCTAAACAAACAATACAGTCTGAGAACAATTTTTGATACTAGACACGAATCACCAATCTTGCAAGAAGCACTCATAAACAGCAAAAATCGAAGTGTGCAAAAACACAGCTTTATTTTTAGCGCTTTCATCAGAATACAACAAAGACTTCTTCAGAATACTAGAATCAATGACCACATGTGTTTTAAATACTTTCATTCAATGAGTCATGTGATAAAATAATCCAGTAAAAGCCCAACTGATACATTTAAAAACATACAAAATGGAAGCCCTCTTAAAGAAATAAAACAAAAATATTATGTATTAAAACTTAAACACAACAACATATTAAATAACAACAAAAAAGTTTAAAATATACAATCATTGTGCCTAACTATCCAATGGTGATTGAAAAACTAAACCCTGTATGAGCGCAGTTTTAAAAAACTGACTATAGATAAATCATCATTTAAACCAGGTGCACATAAGGCATTTAACCTGATCTGCCAACATAGCTCTTTGAAGTCTAACAAGTCTTCCCAAGGTCCTCCTCTGGGGTCCTGTTTGACTTTTTCTATGACAACAAATTTGAAACAATGTGAAGGATTATTCTCAATATGCCTATATAGTGCACTGTTTTTGTTTTTATTTTTGATGTCTTTAGTTTGCTCATACATCCGTTCTTTAAGCTTTCTCTTGGTCTTGCCAGTATAAAAACCAGAACAAGCCTCACACAAAGCTGCATAAACAACTCCCACACTGTCACAAGTACATTTTCCTGCTATTGTAATATAAAAATTATTGATTTTGATCTTATTTATTAATTTGACTAGTGGACATTGAGAGCAAAATCTACATTTTTTCATTCCTGTGGCGCTTTCTTTTGTGGTACACTGTCCTTTCTTTTCTAAAAGTTGTTTAAGTGTGTACCCTTTTCTAAATACAATATTGGGTTTAGAACCTAATTTTTCTGTAATTCCATCAAATCCCTGAATAATATGCCAATTCTAGTTTAAGATATAAGATAGAAAATGGTGATCTACACTAAATCTAGTAACAAAAGAACAAATATAGTCCTTGTGATCTGTCTGTTTTTCTTATATATATATATATATATATATATATATATATACATATATATACACTATTTGAAAATTATTGATATTGTCAAATATGACCCCAGAGGGGGAGACCCTAAAATGCATTTACTATTTAAGGAGGTATGGTGGCAAATTTTTTTAGATGCTACCACCTCTCCTGGGTTAAATGAAACTATTTCATTAAAACCCATCTTATTCCATTAGTATTTTAAGATAGACCTTTAAGTTTCCTTCATTAACTCACATTCTGATTATTTTACATCAGTTTACACTATCTTCCAATTTTTGATATATAAAAATCTTGTCAGATACTTTTTATTAGCATTTTTATTATTTTGGGCTAGTATTGGTAATTTAACACAGCATAGATATACTAGATTTATTACATGTGTTTTGGATAGGTTAATTAGTGTTTTAGGATGGTACAACTTCATCTACACATCCGCTTATGATTACTTATTTTGTTTCATTAATTGTTCAATACTTATGGAATACTTAACATGGGGTGATGAAACATTTTGTTTTCATCATGGACCTTCGGTTATTTAACAATAGCTTACATGATAGCGTTTGGTTATCTTTGTGGGCAATACTACCCATTCAGAGCAATCAGTATATATGTATTATTATCAGTGGGATAGGGAGCATGTAAATTCGTCACCTCAAAAAGCAAAAGCGAAAATCATCGTTTTTTAGAAAGCATTCTTAACTGGTGGCAGAATTTAGGTATGATATTCCCAATAGCAGCAATGAAATTGTTAGAGCAAACCAAGCAACATATAATTTAATAAATGGACATCCGAGGAGATAGGGATTCTGTCAACAGTAAGTTAGTTATATACAGTCAATAACTAAGGACTATTATTTACAATTTATGTATAGAAAGCGAAAGTAAGTAAATTAATTATTTTTAAATTACTGTCTTTGTAAGTTTTGCAAGTGTAATAAACAGTCAGTAAATCCATATAATGTGATTACTGAATTTTAATAGAACGAGCGGTATGGGCTTGATTGCAATTAATTGAAGACAGGAAATTTTAGTAGACACTATAGTAAGGTTTTTTACAATTTTTTATAATTTTATAAGAATTTTATAGATATAGTTGAGGCTTTCAGCATATTATTGTAAGATGTCATTTAGTGAGACATCTAATTCTGAATTGTTGATAAAATATATATGTATATATAGTAACTAACATCGGAGGTTCACAATGTCATTTTTACAAACTAATACGAGGTTTCAGACTCGTGTTCCCAATAGAAAGGTTGTTTTTAATTTTTGATATTGATGCTTATATTGTTGATTTGAAAGAGAGTGGATGAAATTGTGTATTATGAAGTGATTTTGATGTGTGTTTACGGTGAACATAATAGCAGGGCATGGTCCCTTTAATATTTTAAAACCATGTTGGCGCCAAAAAATGTATTTAAGGCGTCTCAATCTACTACACAGTGTTCTGAAGAAGCCCGAGTTTCGTGTGAAAGTGCTTAACCACTGTTTGGATGTATTTTACAACTATTTGTTGGATGTACCGTTTTTATCTTCGTGTTCTGGGCAATAAATGTCGGTTTTTACATTAAGGAGAGAAGCGCTTTCTTCCACTTGCTACAACTAAGGCGAACAAGCACTTATTGGGGAATCTGTGCAACTTGTTATAAGTAAAAATACATTAATGCATATTTATTGTAATCATACCTCTCAGCCTCAAAGTATTAAAAATCATAGCACTGCCCTTTAAAAATCTTAAGCTTGAACTTAAGAAACTTTCAAATGCGAACATTGGTTCTATAGGCTAAGCTACTTAAAATCATTTAATGTCTCATCAAGATAACAGCTTAATGCAAAATAAATAATACATAAAGAAAAACTGACCGCTTATCACTTGTAGCTTCTCTATTGCACAAGTGTGGAAGTTTTTAAGAAAGTAAAATTAGATGCCAAGTCAAAAATCAGCAAGTGGTATGACACAATATTAACTTAAGTAAAGCAATATTTAAACATTTATTACAAGAGTAATGTAAAGAAGCATTTTATAATGGGTCTAGGACAGTTCTTCAACTAATATTTTTGATGAGCACATTCCTACAGGCAGGAGACTTTACAAAAGGTTCCTTAATGAGAAAACCAAATGCTGCCAGGGCAGAGCTAGATATTTTTCATACAATCAGTTTAATACATACCACGCTTCCTTCAAAAGTCCAGAATGAAACCGCAGGACCTCAAGGGAAATAATTAGTTACTGTCAAAAGTAGTGTTCTTTGTATAAATACCAATTAGATGATTTTAACAAATGCTGAACCATAGGTGCACTGCAATGCAAATAGTAAACATTACGGTACCTTGGAGATAAGGGGATACTTGGTTTCATATCCAAAATGTGCACTACCTTTACTTCATGATTATGTTATCTCATAAAGGGGCAGGGTGGTGTAATTCCCTACCTGAAAAACATACAAAAATAGTGTTTTTGTTAAAAATAAAGTGTTTTTTTGGGGGGAGGGGATAGCTGTCTTGTCCATACCTCAGTACTAAGTATACTGACCCTGAGTTTATGTTACCACCAGAGAGTAAACAGCGTACTTTACAAAATCAGGTACCATAATACTCCTAAGGTGTGGTGCTGTAGCAATCAACATACTTCATTGAGGGGTGAAGTGGTGGTTCCATTTTTTTTCTAGTAGGGTTTTAATTAGAGATTTTGAACTGTGTTCTCTTTTAGTGACTGTACTTGTTGAGTGTCAGGTCACATAATTATCATTATACAAAATGAATCCTGAGAGTGATATAAGCAGTTTTAGGATTTATTTGGTGTTTAATTGATATAAACTGTTCTCAGGAGGCACCACTACAGTCAGGGTCTGGGACCAGCTATAAAGGTACATCAAACATTTGCAGAGACACATACAAATTCACATTAGGAAATGAAGACAAAATAGCAATGCTAAAGAACACAATAAAACATCAGCTTTAAAGAAATAAATTAGAAATATCGGTCCTGCGAAAAACATGTAAAGGAAGATCTGTTGAAAGTTTTATTAATCACTCACTAAATGCATTTTCCTTCATAATATATCCACTCTCGGGTCTCGGCTCAGCTCTTGTGTAACATGCAATCAATTAACTTGGCTCCTGGCGTGTGTGGGCAAAGTAATGGTTTGACATTAACTAAATGGGAGGACGTGAACGCCAACAGTCTGTGCGACAAGGCACAGATGTGATGTGAATGGATGGGAAAAGTAATGCAAAAGGTAATGCACATTTGCATTACTAGTTACTAAAAAGGTAACTTATTACTATTACTGTGTTACTATATTGAAAAGTAATGCCGAATATTAGTAGTTAGTGAAAAATGTAATATATTACAGTAAGGCATTACTCCCATCACTGCTGACAGCCCTCTTGCACAGTTTAAAATTGAGTTAAGTGAACTATTAGAGAAGGGGGAAAGACTGGAGTTCCTTTCATCACAGTCTAAGAAGTTGTTTGTTGCCAGCACTCAAGACCCATATTTTTATGCTATACCAAAGGTTCACAAAAATGTGAGCAGGCCACCAGGGAGACTGACTGTTGCTGGCATCAGTTCTTACCTCGAAAATGTGGGAGTTTTATTGGACTCTTTACTTAAAATGCATTTGAGTTAAGTACCAGCCCACATAAAGAACGCGTAAGAGCTTTGTGTTCTAATGCAGAATATGGTGTGGAGAAAAGAATATTTTTGGGCCACTTTGGACATTTCTTCTTTGTACATGAATATTACAACAGGTAAGGGTCTTGAAGCTATAGCATCAATACTGGGTGAAGGGCCTCGCAGTTCCTAAATTTTGGAGTTACTTGAATTTTGTTTAACACACAACTATTTTAGTTTTAACAAGGAACATTATTTGCAGATAAGGGGCACTGCTATGGGGGCTTCTTTTGCCCCTCTTATGCTGTTTTGTACATGGGGGAGTTTGAAGAGCGCTTTGTGTACAGCCATATTTATTACAAGGAGAAGGTGATGTTATGTAGGAGATACATAGACAATTTGATTTTCATATGTAAGGGACCTCTATCTGAGTTTGAGAAATTTGTGGGGGACTTGAATTCTAACAGTCATAGTTTACAGTTTTGTTGTCACACAGAGTTCAGTACCATTAGTTTTTTGGATGTCCAATTTTTTTTGTGAATGAGGTGAGAGTTATTCAATATGTTCCATTTAGGAAGAGTACTGCTGTGAATAATTTTTTGCATGCTTCCAGCATGCATCCTGAACATCTCATTAAGTCATAGCCTTATGGAGAATTTAGAAGAGTATGGATGAATACTTCCGAGATGGCTTCTAAAGAGAAATCTCTGGCTGAAGTAGAGGAGAGATTATTGGCCAGAGAGTATTCTAGATCTATCCAAAACACCAGCACATGAAGTATATATCAAATACACAAATCCAAGCACGTTACCAGTTTCTATTTTATTAACTAAGCGATCTGGTACCTCAGCATTTCGCCTTCAAGGATCACAATAAATACATAACTTAAGCAAGTATATATACACATTCAGCAGCAGCAATTAGCACAAACAACCAAATCAATCAACTCAATTATACAATTAAATATTAAAGTAACTTTTTGAAATTACATCAAAATTCATTAATTGTTCAAACACAATTATATACATTTGTACATATAAATATAAATCTAATATATATTTTTAGTTTCATACTAAAAAAGAATGTTGCATCATTAAATACCCAATTCAAGGTTAAGTCCAAAAGGCTTCAAAGTCTTAAACTTTAAAATCATTTTAGTCTCCAATTCAAGTAATCTATAAGAGTAATCCCCCCCTCCACCAATGGAGAATGGTTTACCAAGCACACAAAATTTTAAACTATTAGGGGAGCCACCATGTTTTTCAAAGAAATGCTGGGCTACAGGATTAGCTTCATTGTTATTTCTGATGTCTTTTAAATGTTCTAAAATACAAATTCTAACCATTCTTTTGGTTTGCCCTATATACCAGACATCAGTACATGAACAACCAAGAATAGAGACTACCCCTATCGATCTGCAGTTAAAGTGACATTTTGGGAAAAATGGTTTACCCTTTATAACATTAACATTAGTAACCCTATTACATACTACAATGGCCGCAGGAATATGTACCTAATGATAGACTATTATTTTCATTCCCTTTCATAAAATTATAATTCAACAATTCTTTTAAATTCTTACCCCCCTTATAAGAAAAAGTAACATCTTTAAGAAAAAGATGACCAAAGTTATCATCCTCACTAATTATGTACCAATATTTTTTCACTATTCTAACTAATTCATCTGAAAACGGAGAAAATTTTATAACATAAAATAACTTTTCCCCTTCATCACATTCCTTAATGTTAGACATCCTCGCTGTTAACTTTTTCTTAGTACTCACAGAATTTACATATCAACATGGGCCATCATAAGTATCCCCAAGTAACCTATTTTTACATCTTAACAAATGATCTTTATCATAACCCCTCTCACTGAGTCTCAGTTGGGCATTATTTAATTCATTAACCCTCTCAACCTCATCACTAGTATGTTCAAATATTCTTTTAAATTCACCTGAGGGTAAAGAACGCAATAAATGTCCAGGATGCATACCAGTAGCATGTAAGAACATATTCACTGAAGTTATTTTCCTAAATAGCCTAAAGCCAATATGTTCTTCATTGTTATATAAAGTCACATCCAGAAAATTGATACTTTCTTTATTGAGCTCATTAGTTATGTATTTATTGTGATCCTTGAAGGCTAATAAAATAGAAACTGGTAACGTGCTTGGATTTGTGTATTTGAAGTATTCTAGATCTATTCTTAATGAAGCAAAGAATAAATTGTTGAATAATGTGATAAGCAGGGAACAATTTCATGAGAATAGTAAGTTTGGACATAGAATTCAATTTACTGCAAGAGAGGGGGGACAGAAAATAAAATATTTTATGTTACTAGGTTTAGTCCATTTTCAGGCACACTCAGACAGATGGTTACAAGGTTATGACCAATGATAACAGCTGATGATAAACTCAGCACTTTATTTTCACAACATGTGACTTTTTCTTTTGGTAGATTTTTAAACCTAAAAGAATTGTTGAACTACCCAATTTACAATCAGACCCAGAATAGTTCATTAGGGGCCTTTACTTGAGGGAGATGCAGTGTGTGCCATAGAATCAGAAATGTATCTAATACTATAATCAATGGGCACAGATTTGTCTCTCAAGCAAGGTTTAGTTGCCAATCATGTGGTGTTATATACATTCTGTGTTATGGGTGTGATGTATATAGGTCAGACCAAAAGAAAAGTTAAGATTAGAATTTTGGAACATTTGGGAAATATCAGAAGGGGTAATATAGGCTTCAGTCCAGTGGCAGAACATTTTACTGAAGCCCATTCTGGAAATTTTGATTCCCTGTTTTTTAGTGTATTAGCTCAACCATCCGGCAACTGTGGCAGTGGTACTCTATTTGCTTATAGGTTAAATCAGCTGGACACTACTTTCATTTTTAATTTTGGAACATTGGACCCACATGGATTAAATCAGGAGATGTTGTTAAATTTTGTAATAAATTTCATTGACAATATGTCCATATATGTATATATGTGTGTGTGTGTGTGTGTGTATATTTTTATATGAGTACACAAATACATTATGAGAGGGTGGTGGTATATTTTTTATGTAAACTTGGTCGAATTTTTTTGATGATGCTGTTGCTGTAGAATGCATTGTAATTTTGTTGTAATTGTGCTGCTGCTGAAGTTGTATGGGAAATGTAGTCGTTTTTCATGATTAAGGGATGTGTTTATGTATAATGTGCACTGGTCACTTTAAAAATGAGATGTTTAGACAAATTTTGAAACACAATTGTTTAAATGTTTAGTATATTTAAACTTTAGAATTTGATATGTTGATATCCCTTGAAGGTGAAATGCCGAGGTACCAGGATTAAAGCTGTTTGGTACTCCAAATCTGTGTACGCCTGACACCCCCACAGGAGTAAAAAAACTGAAAATTTTCTCCAAAGCAAACTATTGCCTACTAAGTGATGGTATAAAAATTTATTTTATTTTTATTTACTTTTACATTTGTTAACCGGGTTAGTCTGACTGGGTCCAGAGAGCCCTTTTTCAGTGGAGACCCGAGGAGAAAATCTCCAGGAAAGTAATTAGTAAAAATAAGAAAAAAACTAAAAATTCAAATTGTAAGATACTTAACAGTACAAAAACAAAGAAAGAGAACTATACAGTAGGAATATGTACAAGGCAAAAGTACAGTATTTTGAGAATGCAGTGTAAATATGTTTGAGAAATTTGGTTAGCATTGTTATATATACAAGGAAATATAGCAATACCTTAAAATAAAAAATATTTTCTAATGTGTAATATACAATTCAGAGTAACATCATGACATAGTACATCAACAATGCATTCAATAGCATAGCTATTAACTGCAGAAAGAGTAATATGTGTAGACAGTTTAGATAGGAAATACCAGGCAGCTATGTTAATTGAGAGAAGAAGAAAAATTCATTAGGTTATTTCCCGACAAGTACAGACCCCTGCATGTTGGAAATTAATTTTTAGTTGCTTTTTAAATTCGCCACTTTTGGTAGTGGACTGAAGGGACAATGGAAGTTTGTTCCATGAGCATGCAATTGAATGACTGTAAAGTATTTTTCCAATATTTTTGTTTGGATTGGTCACCTAAAGTAGGTTTTGTTGTGTACTTCTGATGTAACAATTGGGTGTGTAGGTTGTAAATATGGATGTAAGGGCAGGGCAGGAGTTGGGGCTATTCAGGATGCTATGTACAATATGTAGTTGTGATATTTCAAGCATATGGGGGAGCTCAGGCCATCTTAAGCTTTTCAGGGATATGCAGTGATGGGATTTGTAACAATTACTGCCTGCAAATCTGGCTATCTTGTTATAGGTGGTTTCTAGTCTGGTTAAGAGATTATTTTGGATGTTAGTAAATATAGGAGCAGCATATAGCAGTGATGGTAGAATAAATCTTTGAGCTAGTTATACGTATAGATTTGTTAGGTATATATTTCTTGTTGCAGTACAGAAGACCTAGTTTTTAATTGGACTTTTTGATACAGTTTTAAGATATGTAGGTCGACTTTTAATTGGTTGTCTATAGTAACACCAAGCAATTTGGTGTTTGAGTTGGTGATGATAATTGTATTATCTAAGGATGAGATGGTAAAGCTTCCTTTAGCTGGACTGAGGTTTTCTGGAAGGAGAGGGAGAAGCCTGGTCTTTGTGAGGTTGAGAAGCAGTTTGTTTTCAGATAGTGATTGTTCTACTAGGTGCAGAAATTGTTGAGTGACAGTGTGGAGATTTTGTATACTGTTGGAGGTGTTAATAATTGTATTAAGGTAGACTGGGGGCAGGAGACATGGATTTTATTTGTAAATATATTAAAAAGTAGGGGGCTCAGGATAGAGCCCTGGGGAACCCTGGTCTTAACAAGAAGCAAAGGGGAGAAGGATATTTGCCATCTGATGGACTGATATCTGTTTGAGAGGTAGCTGTTAAACCAGGAGGTAATAGAGAGTTGTAAGTTGGAAAGTTTATTTAGGAGGATGGGATGGGAAACAGTATCAAATGCTTTGGATAGGTCGAGGAATAGAGCTGATATGAGTTTATTATTATCTCTGGCTTGGGCAATGTTGCGTGTGAAAGATAGGAAGGCAGTGGTAGCACTGTGCAACGGTTGGAAACCATGCTGTGTGGGTGTAATTAGGTTTGCTTGTAAGAGGTGGTTTAGTATTTGTCTATGTATAAATTTTTCTTGTATCTTGGATAAGGGGGTAATATGGCAATAGACCTATAATTTTAAGGTTCTGTAGAATTTCCTCCCTTATGGATGGGTATTATGAAGAATTTTTTCCAGATATCTGGTACTATATTTTCTTGGATGATCTACTGATAAGTATAGATACAGGGTATGCTATGGATCTGGCTTCATGTTTGAGAAATAATGGAGGGAGTTTGTCGGTTGATGAGGAACAGGGTTTGAGTTTGTTAAGAAGTGATCTGATGAAGGAAGTTGCTACTGGTGCTGAGGACAATGAGGGAAGAGATGAGGTGGGAGGTGTAGTCTTAATATCAAGAGTGTCTGGTTTAGTAAGCTTTTTTATTGTTTGATGAAAAAGTTGTTAAGTAGAGTTGCAGTTTTGGTAGAAGGTTTGTTAGGGAAGGGATTTGATAAAGTGGGGTTCCCTGGAGATAGTAATTTGTTTACTGAGTGCCAGAATTTCTTCAGGTTGAAATATGGGTTGCTCAGAGATTTTTGATAGAAATATTTTTTTGTCCAGTAGAACCTGCTTTTTTGTTTGGTTGTGAAGCTGTTTATATAATTTCAGGTGGAAAGTTGCATTGTTATTTTTTTTCCATGCTCTCCAGGCACTGTCTCTGTTGTTCATAAGGGATCGAGTTTTCTGGTTTAACCATGGTGCATAATTACATTTTAGCCTAATTTTTCTATGTGGAGCCAGGGTGTTAAGTGTTTCTAGGAATATATTGTTTAAGCTTTGGACACCCTCATCAAGGGGTAATGTGTGTAGGAATGACCAGTTTATAGTGGACAGTAATTCATTTAGGGTGACAGGGTTGTAGTTTCTAAGGTTATGAGACTCTTTGTATTGGTGGCTCTTGTTAAGATTAGGAGTGTGTCTTACTACTAAGGTAAGGAGGTGGTCACTAAGGGAGTTAGGTAGGGTGGAAGAGTTATGATAGCACTGGGTGTTGGATACTAATATCCTTTTGATGACAGAGCCATTCTGGGAATTTTTTTGCTGGTGTGTGGGTGAGGTGATCAGCTGGGTAAAGCCATAAAGGTTTAAAGTGTAGCTAGGGGTGGCATTATTAACAAGGTTCCAGTCAATATTCATATCCTCAAAGATGGGTTTAATAGAGAATGGATATAGAAATCCAAGAAAGATACTGCTCAAGTATGGGAATGTTTTTAAAAGAAAATGATCAAATATGGGAATGTTTTTACTTGGGGGTATATAGATTGCTGCAATGGAAAGTTTTTTGTGTTGATTTAGGTTACAGGTTGCTATAAGTATTTTGGAAGGGCAGAAATCAAGGATAGCTATTGTGGGGAGGGGGTTCAGAGTACAGTATAGCTACTCCTCCACCCTTTTTTTACTTTTATCCAGTCAAAAAATATTATAACCAGGGGGAGAATTTCATAGTTTGTAATATGAGATTTTAACCATGGTTCAGATAGGGTAAGTATATCTGGGTTATAGTGAGAAATCTAGGCATGAAGGGAGTACTTTTATTGACAATGCTTTGTATATTCATTGACAAAAAATATAGATTTTTGGAGGCTTGTGATTTTAATGAGTTATTTGTGAGGCAGTTAAAAGAGGGGTGCTGTATAAGTATGGTTAGAGTGCTGTTGGCAAGGCCCTGAGCTGGGATGAATATTACCAGATAAGAGTAGTATTATCCTTTGAAGTATTTGTAGGAGGAAACATTTGCAAAGGAACTGATGTTTTGTTTTGATGATAGGTTTGGCATTCGGCATGTACAATACTTTGAACTTGTGAAATGACATAGTGCAATGGTTAGAGAGAGAGGGGTAATTGGGGTGGAGTAGTTATTTATATGGTGGGTAGTGGGATAAGAGAGTATGGGAGTAGGTGTGGTAGGCAGGTGAAGACTATGGTAAGTGGTTAGAGCTGAGAAAATAATTAGAAAAAGGAGGGAGAGAAATAGAGTTTTGAAAGATATAGCCATGATTTATTTTCAGGTCAGAAAGAATTAAACAGTAAAGAATTTATTTAAGGTTAGTAGAAGAAATGAGGATTGATTGAAGGAGTTTTATTAAGTGAGAAAATGAAAGAGTTAATATCAGGTAAGACTTAGGAGGTGAGGGGAGTGGGAGTTACAGTTAATGGTGATGCGGGGTATGAGTAGAGGAGTGAGGATGTGTATTGGCTAGTGCAAAGGCAGGCAAAGCAGGTTTAGCTATAAAGGAAATGATGTCAGGGATGGTTGGGAATGTGGGTAGGGTAGTGGAGCAGAATGAGCCCAATTGCAGCAAAAGCGAACAGAGAAAGATGAGCCAGAAAGCCAGTCCAGGCCGGCTTCCAAGAAAACAATCAGGAAAACCAAGCTCAGTCAATTCCAGGTCAGTGTATTGCAGTATCTTCCTAATAACTAGAAATTTTGTGCTACTAATCTAGTACAGTGTGATGATAAGGGCCACCACTTCTATAGGGAAAACATTACAAGTATGGGCTGCAGGTACATGGGTAAACCTTCTCCAAGAGAAAGAAAGTAATTGACTTAGGAGTATAATTGGAAGGAAATGGGGGGGGGGCAGTAGTGTGCATGTTTTCAGTAAAAGGCTATAGCAAAAATGTCTTCAGCTTAGAGGACAAATTAAACACAACTCTAACATACACTAGTTTAGCTGAAAGTACTTTAGCATTTCACTGATGCAGGGTCTCACAGTGCAGGGCATCAGGATGGCCTTTGGTTTATTGGAGGTTGGCCAGGACATAGATAAAACTTTTGTTGAGGGAAACTAGTTTAGCTGAAAGCACTTAAGCATTCCACCAAAAAGTTTCAAAGCCCCTGCCAACATAGCCAACAATGATTCTCATGCAGAGGAATACACAAATACCCTATATAGCCACTTAAACAAGTGCATTGACTCGGCTATAGCAAACAGGAACAAAACCAAGTCTTCCTGAAAAGACAAGCCATCCTGGAGGACTGTAAGTATAAACAAGTTATACGACAAATGAAAGAAATTAATATCTAAGAACAGGAGGGAACTTACTTAACAAAGGAAGAATACCCTTCACAGCTTGAACAAGCAAATCAGATATCTTGTTAAGTCCTCTAAGGCTAGCTACAAGTTTAAATTAGCATCCCTAGCTAAAGACAATCATAAGGCATTCTTTAGCTACATCTAAATCCTAAAAGGGAATGTCCAGCTGTGTTCTGAACTTATAGTGGACAGTACCACTCACTCTGAACCTGAGGAAATTGCCAACCTGCTAACAGACAGATATCACACTAACTTCACCCCCCCCCATCCCCCCAGACATACTCCAAAGCATTCCTGACACCAGTCCTCTACCTAGTGTCTCCAAAGAACAGATCATACAAGCACTCCTCAATGCCAAAAACATGGTCTCTATGGGACCAGATAACGTCCCAGGCTTCTTACTGAATGATCTACAACAAGACTTAGTGGAACCACTCAGCCCTCTCTTTAACCATAGCTTGAAAACTGGCTTTGTCCCAGCAGAGTGGAGAACAGCAACAGTAATTCCTTCCATCAACTGACCCTGGGAACTATCAACCCATAAGCCTAACCAGCCTTATTTGCATGGACATGGAAGGAATCATCATGGATCTTATCCACAAGGACACAGGTGACCTTCAAACTCTTGACTTGACCCAGTTTGGTTTTGTCAAGGGTAGATCTTACTTATTAAACCTAATGGACTTTATTGAGAACATCACCAACACCTGGGACAAGGGCAAAACAGTACATACCACCTATCTTGATTTAGCCAAGGTCATTGACACAGTCCCCATTAAGGTATCATAGAGAAACTCTCCCAGCTGGGGATTAACCCATACATTAGTAAATGTGTAGCAAACTGGCTCACCGACAGAATGTACACTGTCAAATTTTGGGTGTCCACCTCCACCAGTAGACCAGTTACCAGTGGGGTACCACAAGGATCTTTGCTGGGCCCTCTACTGTTTGTAATCTATTTCTCTGAAGTCCTGGTGAAGATAGATGTCCTGTGGCTTACCAAGTTTGCAGATGACTATAAACCTGGGCACAATCATAGAATCCCCCAGCGATGTTAACATACTACAGAAAGGGCTGACACAGAAAAATGATTGGTGCCAAGCTCACTCACTAAAGCTTAACTCAAAAAATGCCTCATTATCCCCTTTGGCAAAGACGTAGCCCCTGCTAATTATGATATTGATAGCACCCTTCTAAGCTGAAACTCAGTGGTACAAGACTTGGGAGCACAGGTTGATAGCAATCTAAACTTCAATCACCATGTGTCCGTAGTAGTAAGAAAAACATTCTACATTGGGCATCTGATAAATAAGGGCATCGCATCCAAGACCAATGAGGTTATAGCTCCCTGTACTTTACCCTTATCAGACCACTAACTGAGTACAATGCTCCCTTCTGTATGTACGTCACCAGACACCTGCAGCATCTGGAGAGACCACAGAGGTTTCTATCCAAGAGAATCTTGGGTCTCCATAACATAAAATACATGGAAAGACTGAAAGCCCAGTCACTGCAGTCTGTGTCATACAGGCTGCTGAAATCTGTGCTGGGCCTACAGAGCAGTCTCGGACCCTGCCCTACTAGAAATGCTGCACATTCGCAAATCAAATTGGGCAAGAGTAACACTCCAGGAATCTCATCCTAGTCTGTGGCATTACCAGGACAGGACAGATATATCATCCAGTGACTGTTGCTCCTCTGGAATAAGCTCCCACCCATGTGAAACAGAGCTCCTCAATGACCATATTCAAGTGCAATCTTGACAACTGGATGCGTGGCCGTAAATTCACTACAGAGGTGACACCTATGTCCCTAATAGACAGGGACAGTCGGTGCTGATCACGGAATTGCTCTAACACTGACCATCTAACCATGGTCAGTAAGAGTACTCTGGTTTTTACATGGCTAGGTTTGTAAAAGCCCTAGGGTCATTAGTCTAGTAACCTCCTATGAACCCATGAACCTATGCCAGGAACATACCCACAGGAGAGGATTAGGTTGGAAAGATTTAGGAGAGGCTCTAGTGATTAGGTGTTCAAGAATATTGTTGGTGTTCTCGGACATACATGGACATATTTTTGGTTTTAGAGGGGATGGTTAGATCTTGTTCCATGGTAGACCTTGGAGGAGGTTTGAACTGAGGGATTTGTGTAATTAGCTGGTGTGAAATTAGCACTAAATCTATCTGCTAATATGCAATATCTTTTGGTATGTAGTGAGTGTTGTCTTCTGGATTAGCTCAAAGCATTATTTGGTGTTGCTCCTTAGATTCCTGACACCGTTGAAGAACAATTTGTAATCATCCCTGGTTTCCACTGTTATTTTCAGTTCATGTTTGGCTTTGACCTTCCTAATGGTGATTTTTAGCTTTTTTTCTGATTTTCTTGATGGAGTCCGTTAGATTCCTTTTATTGTCGAATTTATATGAAGAGAACGAGAATATTTATGTTTGAATTTCTCATTATATTTGGACATCTATGGCCTGCTTGGTCTATGCATCTTAGTAAAAGTGAGTAAAACTTTGAGATATAGGTGGAAACTGTGGCTACTGAGGGGATGGAGTTAATGCAACTGAATTTTGCAAGCTCATCATGGAGTTTTAAGAGGTTTAAATGTTTTAAAGACCTTAACTCAGAAATGATCACTATGGAAGCTTTTGTAATTTTGACAGAGGCAACCACTGATTTGTAATCAGATTTGAGGACAGATGTAGATACAGTGAGTGGGGTGCAGAAGGAGGCAGTTTATTAGGACAAGACCCAGAAATCAGGATACCTGGTAAGTAAATTGACTATTTGCTCCAGGGAGTTTGCATTTCTTAGCCTGAGAAACCACTAGCCATGCTTGGATAACTGACATCCAAAAGTATTGTAATTTATTGATAATTCAGCTAGCACATTTAGAAATTCTGCATGATCATCAGGGAACATAAAGGGTGGTCTATAGCAGGGTCTGAATTGGTAATTTACCTTGTTTAGGATGATTTGCACTTCACTGTTCTGTTTATGGGTCACAAGGAATCTGGCTGCAGACAGTAGTATCTCTGACTAATACTGACACTCCCACCTCATCTACATTTAGGTCTGAAAGTAAGCCAGGTGCTGCACCATGGTATAACAGGAGTATTGTCTTTGCAATTAAATCGCATCACTGTTACTGTTCAAATACAGATGTGTTAAGTTGCAGGAAAGCTTAAAGAGCAGGCAATTTTTTTTGTTTAGGTTGAGTAGAGAACCTTGATAAATCAAGGCTGGGATCTAGTGAGCCATTTTTGTTTACTGTTTGCTACTACTGAGATGTTTAGATCAACTGTGCTTAGAAGGAGCAATATGGGGTAGTGAAGGCTTTGTCCAGTCTGTAGAAGCCATGATACCAAAGGTGCAGACATCACTTATGAAGGAAATGAGCATGTTAATCATCTTTTCCCAAACTTACACATATTGACCCCCCCCCCGCCATACCGAATAATTCCAGCTACTTTGACACTTATTAAGACAGTTATCTTTTCTTTGAATCAGGGCATCATTCTGCATGATGGAAGATTTTCACTCATGATCAGTCTTGCATACATAGCGAGACTCATCATGTCCCTCTACATGTTTACCTCAGTTGAATGCCTCAAACCATTCACAGCCATATGGGCCACTACCAGGTCATAGTCCTATTCTGTCCACTTTGAGGAATTTTAAAGTCTATCAGAAAACAAAATATCTGCCACCCTATTCTTATCCACCAGAGAGCGTAGAATCTGTTTTTGCAGACATAATGAAAGTAGATGCTTTTGGGTCTGCAACTTTTTGATTCCCTGTATGAAGTGAATGGTGGTGGTGTGATATTTGTTTAAGGCTGAGAATTGTTTGTCCTGATACTAGGTGGCTTAGGGAGTGATTTCTTAACTGCCTCACCATATGTGGATATGATGAGTGCTTTCAGAAGTGGGGGTGGGCATGAGTGAAGTTTATTGGTTATTTGCTTGGGTGAGAGGGTGACCTTCACATTGTGTAGATACTTATACCTCATAACTTTGCTGTAATAGTAGTAGTGGGGTATCAGTAAGTATTAAGTAGTCAGTCACTACACATTAATAAAACTAAGTGATAAAAGGCTTGCTATAGAATGAAATAAAGGCAGACTAAACTTCCATATTGCCTAGATATGTTGTGTATGTAAAGGCTGTAAAAGGTTGGTGGTTAAGGTAGGCGTTAATTGACTTTCTAATATTGAAAAGGTTATGGTAGGCTTTACTTATCTTTGCAGATGCCTTAATCCACTAGTAGCAAAAACAGTTTACTAGGTGTGCCAATACATTAATGTAGTAGTAGTAAAACACTGTATGAGATTACCCCTCCCAGGAAATACCCTCTACGATTTTTCCTCCCATCTGTCACTAAAGAATAGGTCCTCATTGCACTTTCCAAAACTTAAAACACTGCATCAGTGGGTCCTGATAATATCTCACTATGCCTCCATTTTTTTTTTTAATTTCTCCAAGTCATATTGGGCTTCTAATGCCATGACGGGAATGGACCCCATTCCTTAGTCAAAGTATGATTAAAGTTCATGAAATCAGTATTGTTCCAATCTTTGATGTTAGCCAGAAGTGCTCTTCGCAGCACCTGCAGTGCGCTGTGCCCAGTAATGACTCCTCCTGCATTTCGTATGGAGCTACATGTAGTGGTACCATATCTAAGTACGACTGTAAATTCCTTTTTTATAAGACCCATTGCTCCTACTACTATTGGAACTGTCTGGGTGTCTTTCTTCCACATTACTCTCATTTCTGCCTGCAAATCCTGATATTTTATCACTTTGTGACTGTCACTTGGTGTAGCAAATTTCAGCGATTAATGCTACTTTTGTCTTCTTTTCAAGGACTACTAGTTCTGGTTTTCTTGCATCTATTTTTTGAACTGCTGGTAATGGGTGATCCCATGTGATATAAACTTCATCATTTTCTATAATACTTTGTGGTTCATGTTTCCAGTGTTTTTCATCTACTTCAGTATTATAATATTTGCACAATTCCCCAATGCAACAGTCTTGCCACATTATTATGCCTTGCAGTAAACAGTCCTTCTGCATTAATATGTTACAACCAACAGCAATGGGTGCAACTGTTTCCAATTCTGTTTTACAAAACCTACATTTGTTTGTTTCGCCCTTCATGTTCAATGGACTTTGTAAATCAATGTGTACATAGTCCACTATCTTTGACCACCAATATTAACCTTTCGTCTTTTAGTTTAAATTCACTTCTTAACCATTCCTGCATTCCATCCTGATCAATATGAGGTTCTCCCAAGAGTTTTCTACACTTACAACTATATTTTTCACATTTCTTGCCTTCTCATCTGATCTTTCACTTTCATTCTTCATGTTTCAAAACTTTCACTACGTTTGGGTGTTGTGAGGTCAGCAGGTATGTATGCAGTCCCACAATTGCAGATCTATGCATGCAATCAATTTTGAGGAGGCCCATATCTCCTTCAGAATGGGGAATATATCGTATTGGTATACCCTGATTTTTATAAATTGTTTGATGAGTATGAAGCATCCTTCTTGTTTTCCTGTTCGACCTATCCAACACCTTTTGGGGCTAGTCAATTACTCCAAAACTGTATGTTAGAACAGGAAGAGCAAATTGCTTTATAGCTTGGACACTGTTCCTAGAAGTCAGTCATGTTTTCAGTATTAATTTTAGTTTTCTAAAATATTCCTAAGTTTTTTTCACAGTTCATGCTTTATTGATCCTTCATCAATTCTCAAATATTTATACACTTCCTCTTGCTCAAGTTCTTTTATATCACATTCCTGTCCCAAACTAATGTTTTCCTGGTGCTGCAGTTTTCCTGCTTTAAAGGCTGCTTTTGCACACGTACCAAGACCAATGACATTCTTATATCATCTGAAAAAGTTTTGACCACTTGCAGTTGTGCTTTCAGTTCCTCATCTGATGAACTATACAGTTTTAAATCACCTACAAAAAGATGATGGGAAGTCCTTACACTTTGTTGTTTTCATAGAGCCAAATTGTAGCCATGATCTAATCTGTTAAATAGATAGTTTAACAGATTAAGGGCAAGACAAAACAGCAGTGGTGACAGAGTCACCCTGGAATATTTCCCTTTGAATTTTTATCTCTGGAATAATAATTTGCCTTTTATCATGGCTTAACTGCAAAGTGGTTTGCCACTGTTTTATGATCACTGCAATGTAATTGATCAGTGTATCTTATACATTCTTAAGCACTCTATCCATGAAAGTGGGATACTGTCATATGCTTTTTTGTAGTCTATCCATGCCCTACTTAGATTCTTCCACTTTTTACAGTTCTCCATTATGACTGTATTTAAAAACAAATGATCCTTTGTTCCATATGACTTTCTTTTATTACCATTTTGTTTTATTGCCATGATTGACTTTTCTTCCAAATGACTATAAACTCCACTGGCATCAATTCCAGTGTATAGTTTATACATCATTGGCAGGCAAGTTATTAGTATATAGTTTTTTGGAGAGCTTGCAGGTTCACTCTTAAGTACAAGTATTGTTTTTCCTGTTGTTACACAGGCTGGTGTGTGTTCGGGCTGTGGATATAAATAATCCTTATTCATGGCTAAATCTTCATATAAAGATGTTAATACTTTTAGCCAGAAGTTAGGTACTGCAACTTGAAACATGACCTGCCAGGCTCACTAGAATCAGTATATAACCACAGCCTTCAGACAGGCTTTGTCCATAGGGAAATAAGGATTGTAACGGTCATCCCTCTACACAAAAGGGGCTGTCAACAGACTCAGAGAACTAGACCCATACGTCTGACTACTCTTATATGCAAGGCCATGGAAAGAATCATCATGGACCTGATAAACAAAGACATAGGAAATCTTCAAACACTGAACCAATCCTAGTTCGGTTTCATCAAGGGCAGGTCATGCCTATGAAACCTGGTGGACTTCTTTGAGAAGGTAAATAAAGCCACAGAGGAGGGCAAAATGGTGCATACTGCCTACCTTGACCTGGCAAAGACAACTGACAGAAAACGTCACTTGAGTATTATAGACAAATTCACAAATTTAAGTATAAATCCCTATGTCATCTGATGTCTAGCCAAATGACTCATGGATAGGACAGATGATTTTAGGGTGGGGGAGACCACCTCCACCAAGAAGTCTGTTACTAGTGGTGTTCTGCAGGTGTCAGTACTTGAACCTCTCCTGTTCAGAATATACTTCTCTGAAGTCAGAGCAAATGTAGATGGCCTGGCTAACCAAAATTTGCCGACGGCTGCAATCTGGGTGCTATCACTGAATCCAGCAAAGACGTACACATCCTCCAAGAGGGTCTGACACAGACAAATAACTGGTGTCAGAGCCATTGTCTAAAACTCATTGCAAAAAGTACAGAATTATATCCTTTGGGAATATGATCACCCCTTCGAATTACAACAACGATAACAAGCCCCTAAGAACAGACCCAGTTGTAATGGACTTGGGAACTCAGGTTGAAAGTAACCTGAACTTTGATCACCATGTGTCTATGGTGGTGAAAAAATCCTTCTATGTGGCACAAGTTATAAGTAAGGGCATGGCATCCATATCTAGAAAGATCGTAGTCCCACTATACTCAACCCTCATTAAACCAATAATAGAATACAATGCACCCTTCGACATGTTACCTGACCAGGCATTTGCAACAGCTGGAGAAGCCAGAGGTTCCTCAGTAAAAGAATACAGGGTGTAAGTAACATGTTTTATGTGGACTGCCTCAAAACCCTATCCCTGTACTTGGTCTCATGCAGCTGCTGAGTGACAAGCTATGCCTAACCTACAGTGCATTCTCTAATCTAGTCATAATGGCTCTGCTACACAGTTGCAAAACAAACAACATTACAATTTCCTGTTCTAATGATCTAAACCTCATCTTTGACATAAATAAAACAAGTTGGAGGGGCAGGTATGTGTCTCAGAGATTACCCCTTTCTGGAACAGACTCCCTATTCATGTGAAGAAGAGCTCTTCTCTAAGCATATTTAAATGCAGTGTGGACCAATGTATGAGGAATTGTAAATTCATTCCTGGCTTTGTTGCATGTGTCTTATGAATAGGGGCAGCTTGTAGATGTCCAAAGGCACAGACAAATAGCAAAACCATTCAAGTGCTTGGAAATTGATAACTGGGACAATTGGGGCATGAACGGCTAGGCTAAGGCTCTAAGAAGGCAGTTAGCCTATTAATCTCCAATGATCCTATAATCTTATGAAGGTACACAAGTACAAGGAGGATCACAGTTCAATGCACTAGTATTTATTTATTTATTTATATTTGTTGACCGGGAGTGTCCGACTGGACGTAGGTCCATTTTCAGCGGAGGCCCGGGGAGAAAAGCCACAGTTAAAATAAACAGACAGTAGTTACATTGGATTACATAGCGATTAACAATTTACATAGCAATTACTCACAACATATTTACAGATGAAGAACATAGTACATCAGTAGACAACTAGAATCTTTATCTGTGAAGTACATAACAGACATTAACAAATGTTACAAGAAGAAGTTCCTGCTGCATAATAAGTACTGGCTTATGAGCATCTGAGCTTGCTATAATCAAGGTAGTTAGTGGAGTGGAAAGAAAGGTAGTGGTTGGATGGGGAGGGTGATATTAGAGTGGGAGTTGCAAGGGTATAGCCAGCATGTTTTTAGGTGCACTTTTAGTAAAGTTTTGAAGTGGGTGCATGATGGTATGGAGGTAATTGTGGGTGGAAGGGAGTTCCATAATTTGGCTATGGTGCAAGAGAATAGTGCTTCACCAGCAGAGTCATTGTCTTTAGTGATCTGCAAGTGATTTTTGTTGCTGGATCTTAGTGGTCTGGTGGTGCGATAGGGTTGGAGTAGATTCTGGAGGGATGGGACATTTAGTGGATGATTTACTAGTTTGTGGGCAAGTGAGAGTTGATACCACTGAAGGAGGTGAGGGAGTTCAAGCCAGCCCAGTTCAGCAAGTGAGAGACAGTGGTGACTACGGTAGGATGCCCCTGTGGTGAATTTGGCGATTTTGTTGTAGCAGGTCTCTAGCTTGTTTAAATCGCATTGCCTTAGGTTGGTATATATTGGACAGGCATAAAGTAGGGTGGAGATAAGGTGGGAATTTGCTATTGAAATCTTTGCTGCTTTGGTGAGAAGTTGCTTATTTCTGTAGCGCTCCTAGTTTATTGTGGACTTTTTTTATGGTCAAGGATATGTGAATGTCAAATTTTAGTTTATTGTCTATTTCCACTCCTAGCAATTTGGTGTGTTCAGTTGGGTATATAGTGGTGTTGTCTTTTGCTGTGATGTTAAAGTGAGAGTTGTTTTGAGTATGTTTGGTGGGTTGGAAGATGAGAAGTTTAGTTTTGTTTGGGTTGAGTATTAATTGGGCATCAGATAACCAAGTTTCAGCAGAGGAAAAGGCTTCCTGTGTGACTTTTTGCATTTTGGGTAGGGACTGGGCTGAGCAGACGATGGTTGAGTCATCTGCGTATTGTATGAGTGTGCCATGTTTGGTGGCAGAGGCTAGATTATTGGTGAAAACAGAGAAGAGTAGGGGTCCAAGGATGGATCCTTGGGGAACCCCTATGGAGACAGGTAGTTGGGGAGATATGTCATTCTGCCATACAATGGATTATTGGCAGTCAGACAGGTAACTCTGAAACCAGTTGGTGACCGATTGTGAGAAGGATAGGTTATTGAGGACAGAGATAAGTTGTTTGTGTGGGACTATGTCAAATGCTTTAGATAGGTCTAGGAAAGTAGCAGAGGAGCGATAGCCATTGTTTTCATGCTGAAGGATAGTGTTAGTAAAGGAGAGTAAGGCAGTGGTGGTGCTATGGTTTGGTCGGAAACCATGATGAGTATTGGAAAGGAGGTTGTTAGTAAGGAGGTAGTCTGAGACCTGAGAGTGTATGCATCTCTCTAGTATTTTGGTGAGTGGAGAGAGAATAGCTATGGGGCGGTAATTGGTTAGTTCTGTGGAGGGCCGGCCTTTGTGGAGGGGAATTATATGTGATACTTTCCACAGTGTGGGAACGTAACTTTCTGACAGAGATTGGTTAATCAAGATGTATACTGGGTAGGCCAGAGCATCAGCTGCGATTTGTAGGTATTCACTTGGGAGGTTGTCTGCTGCTAATCTGGTGGGCTTAAGTTTAGTTAAGAGTTTTTTTTATGTTGGAGGTAGGTACAGGAGAAAAAGAGAAGGCAGTGAGGAGATTACTAGTTAAAGGTGTGGGTTGGAGGGGAGGGGAGTTGTGTTGTTTAGCTAGTGATAGTATGGTTTGTGTGAAGTGTGTGTTGAATGAGGTAGCAATATTTTCTGAGGAGTGAGGGATGTTAGGAGGAGGGGTACTGACTTTACCTGGGTGGAGGATGGAGTTTATGGAGGACCAGAATTGTTTGGGGCTGTGTTGAGAGGAGTATAGGGCAGACTGGTAGTATTGGAATTTGTCCTGTTTTATTAGCTTTTTGACTCTATTGCGTAGTTCTAGGAATTTCTGTCTAGTTGAGGGGGTTTTGGTTTTGCGCCAGTGCTCCCAGGCTTTATCCCCGTTTTTCATTTCTGACAGTGGTTTTCTGTAGCCATGGGGAGGGTTGTGCTATGATTCTGGAAAGTCTTATGGGGGCATGGTAATTAAGGATGCTCAGGAAGGTAATATTAAAAAATTCAACTGCGTCATCAAGGCTGAGGTACTTTAGAGGATGCCAGTTACATTCTTTGAGGGATGAGATGAATGTGAGTGGGTTAAAGTTTAGTTTTTTACGTATTCAACGGTAGATGACAGGTTTCGCTTGGTATAGGTATTTTTTGAGTAGGAATGTTGGGGAGTGATCACTGAGGCTATCTGTTAAGCAGCCTGTTATATATGACTGGGGGCTCTTACTGACTAGTATCCAGTCCAGGGTGGTGTGCTTGCTGGAGTTTTTATTTATCCTGGTTGGTGACTGGACTAGTTGGGTGAAGCCATGAAGGTTTGCATGATGGGTTGGATGGTTGCCAGAACAGGATTGCCAGTCAATATTGAAATCACCTAAAATGATAGTTTTTTTTGGGGAGATGGTGGGTAGACCAGCTGAGGAGGTTTTCTAGTGGAGGGATGTTTTGGCCAGGTGGGAAGTAGCATCCACTTTTGTTGATGGTTTTGTTTTGGTTTATTTTGAGGTTGGTATATATTATTTCTTCATTGCCTATTTGTGGAGCTGATGATTTTAAGATCTGGATGTTTAGATGCTGTTTAAATATTATAGTTACACCACCTCCTTTCTTGTTTAGCTGGTCTACTCTTAGTATGCCATAACCTGTGGGGAGTATTTGCTCACTGGTAATGTGAGGCTTTAGCCATGTTTCTGTCAGGATGACTATATCTGGGGAGTACAAGTCTATGGTGGCATGGAGTTCATGGACTTTGTTGGATATACTTCTAATATTTAGGCTTAGTAGAAGGAAGTCACTTGGCTTTCTATTGGCTGTAATATGGGAGAAGTTGTGGTTTCTAGTCTGATTATGAGGATTGGGGTTGGAGATGGTAGGGCCAGGGTTGGGGTAGATATCTCCACTTAGGGCTAGTTTAGATATGCAAGAGGTTATTAGTTTTCTCAGTTTTTGAATGTGTTTATTTATAAGGGAAACTTTATGATTGTGCTCTTTGGGTCATAGGTATGGTGGGAGGGTTACTGTGTAAAGTTGTAGGGATGCTTTATGCTTGAGTAATATAGTTGGTAGAATATGTGGGGGGTGCATAGGGATGTTTCTTGAGTTGGTGGGAGGGGAGCTGAGTGAGGGTGAGGCATGAGTGGTGGTGTGAGTAGTAGTACAGTGGTAGTGGTTGAGTGGGGGAATGATGGAGCTTTGGTAGGATGTAAGATATGCAAGGAGAGTGCATGCTGTGAGTATAGGTAAGGTATGCTTGCACATGTTAGTTGAGGAGGTGTGATAGTAGTGGGGAGATGGAGGAGGTAGTGTTGGGTTAGTACTGTGGTTGGCTACTGGAAAGATGGGAGGGGTTTGTGAGTGTAATAAAGGTGGGACCACTGGGGGTGGGAGGGAATAGGGGGCAGGGTGGGGAGCGAAGCGGCTAGAGACCCTGTTAGTTGCTCTTATGAGGGGGCTGGAAACAATCAGGTAACAGAGTTAACTGATAAATGAACATATGATAGTGACAAGGGTGGTTGTAGTTGTAAAAATGGTGCCTGCCACAGGTAATATTTATTAACTTTGGGATTGTCTTAAGGTAATAAACAGGGAAGGGGGAGGGGAGAACAAGGGTGTGAGCAGGCAGTTCTTTGTACTGCTGCTAATGAGCCCAAGTTTGTGTTTAAGAAACAATCACCACTGACCAAGGACTGCTCTGAAACTGTAAGTCATTTCTTAACCATTTGCCAGGTGGAAAAACAGGATAACCTTGTATCAGTAGGCTACTGTGGTCTCAGTTTAAATTAACAAACACACAGTATTGATCAGTTATGGATACTATTTGCTAATAGAAGGGAATAAGAGAGAAAGTGGAAGATGAGTGTGTGTGTGTGTGGGGGGGGGGGGGCTGCTTACAAGCCAAAGCAGGGTGCTCTCCAGGGGAAAATGAATATTGGCTCAAACAGGTAGACACATACTCAAAGTTAACTTTAGCTGTTTGCAGACAGTTCAGACCCAGACTGTGCTTTTCTTATAAGAATGACAAAGGTGGTACCGCGGTTGAATACTTAAGAGTGGTGTTAGATCTAGAAAAAAAGAGCACAGAGAGGAGTAAGCACTTTGAGATGGTAAAGATATATTAGAAAGATCTAGTACACTAGTAGTAAAACTGTGTGCAAATAAAATAGGGTCCAAGTTCAGTTTTGACTAGCTGGTGAAAAAGAGTGCTATCGCAGTATAAAGTGTGCGTGTCCTAGTTGGAATACAGTACTAATCATATCCAGAAGTGGAAAGGGTAGTTACTAAAATGAGTGTAATTCAGGAATAGTAGAGCACAATATTAAACCTCACTGAAATAGTAGACATAGATGCCTCTCAGTAATCAGTTAAAAGCAGACTGGTCCACTTAGATTGGGAAAACAATAGGCATAAATGTCACATAATATTAGTTCAGCGTGACGGTAGGCATGGGTGCCACACACAATACAGCAATAATTCATTAGGCAGTTTGGAAAATAAATTTACATTAGTTAAGAAACAGCAAACATAAGGTGATTTGGAAAACTGTTTACAGTGGTTAGGCAATGACAGGTACAGTTCAACAGTACAGCAATAAATTCAAAGTATCTACTTTTACAGCAACAGCTGGGTACTATACAGCTCTATTACATACACACTGCAGCAGGAGCACTCAGCCAAGGATAGACTAGATAGCACTTTCTGTAGAAAATGTGCAGAACTAAGTGAAAACCATAATAATTTTAAGGGGTGACGGCTACTATTCACTGCTCCTCAATGTGACAGTGCATGTGTTGTAGCCTCTCACCATTACTGTGGGTCTAGTTTTGCAGTCAGTATAAAGGTTCAAGGTCACAAACAAATACAGATCAATTTGCAATCCAGAAAAATACAATATAGTACAAAAGAGCACACTGGCCAATTAAAACAAGCTGTGTTTAACGGCATGTAGTGATTAGATATCCAGAACAATGGCAGTTTACTCCTCTCACTGGAGTAATACACACTCAAAACTTGTAGGAAGAGCCTTCTCCCACTTGTAATGTGCCTGATTTTGTAGTCAGTCTAATGATTCAAGTAACACACACACACACACACACACACACCACACACACACACCTTAAAGCAACCAAGAAAACAGTATAGAACAATCAAGTTTATTGACTAGAAAAAATGCTTTGCTATGTGGCTCTGGCAATCAGACACCCATAATAGAGGTATTTTATTCTCCTCTAACTGTAGCAAAACTAGCCTCTTGATTTCCAACTGAAAGATTATCAAAGCACAAAACAGTGTTTACATGACATCAGCACAGACACATTCAGAAATGGTAAAAAAAAAAAAATGACATCCCAGTTGTTATGGGCCTGGATTTGCTGTCTGCCTGATTGTTGAGGTTACAAACAGGAGCAGGCCGATTCACCTTACAGCATCCTAGAAAAAAACATTTTTGCTATATTTCTTTATCCTGTATTTCTATACAGATTTTTCTAGAAAGCAAATAAGACTCCCATATATCTCCCCTGCATTATTTGCTCTCTCTTGTTCTTCAGGTTTGTAACCCTGCAGTAAGATAGATTTGTGGTAGTTAAATTTCATTGCTAACCAGCAGTTGTAATGTAACAATGACTAACCAAGAAAACCTGTGTATAAAGAGATGTATGTCTGATCCCTGTAATAAAGATGATGTTACACAAATATACAAGAAAATATAGTAAGTAGCTTACAAATTACAGTGTTTGTAGAAGGTAAAGCCTAGTGTGACTATATCTGCCTTACATATTATATATAATATACATTATGCAATGCAACACAGTGGCATGGCAATTAGCATTGGTGCCTCACATCATTTGATTCTCCAGTTCAGTTGGTGGTCGTCGTACTTGTCCTTCCTGTGTTCATATGGGTTATAACTAGGTACTTCAGTTTCCTCCCACATCCCAAAATCATGTAATTTCTGTATTTTTTTTTTATTCTCTATAACAAAATAGCAAGGTTCGCTACCAGTAATCTCCATAGAACTCATCACCGTGTAGCTCTGAAGCAGCTACACTGGCCTGAGCTACCTAACTACTTAACTGTCTCATCTAACAACCCCAAAATTACCCAAGCGTAAAACATCTCTTACAACTTTACCAACCAATCCACCACCTTTGATCAGCTGAGAAATCCCTCATAGTAGTAATCAAATCCAAAAACTCTGCAGGAAACATTCTGTACTCTTCACATATTTCTAAAACATGGAACTCTAGCCACCTAACACTCAGACAAACTGAACACATTACAACCTTTAAAGCAGAGCCAAAAAAAAATCATGCCATGGACTCCTGGCACAGCATTTGCTAAAAACCCTGGCTAATTCACTTCTTTACTCCCCTGTTATGCTTACCTACTCCTTACGTAATACATTCCGTAATGTCCATCCTCAGTTGATGGTCCCTGTCTTTTATTCCACTCTTCCCAGTCAAATTCACTCTCTTCAAACACCACACTGCCACCACGACAATCCCATACATTTTCCACAATTCCCATAAACCTAAATGTATATTCAGTCTCTTGACATTGTTAACTCAAAACTGACCAAATGGCTCCCACTCAGAAACTATGCTATCCCATACTTAAATAAGATGGAATGTATATCCAACATGCTTATTTGCAAAAAAGAGAATAACTAACATGATTTATTGCCTGTATATATTTGCTATACATACTATTTATGTCTTTAATCAAATGCATATAAACAAACATGTTTACATTGTAATCTCTGTACTAAACTATGTAATCACAAGTGTTCCCGAAACAGTACACAACTGTACTTTGCCTTTATGTCTAAGAAAAAAATTGTTGAAATTTTAATTGACCAGAACTAAGATGAAAAGGGGCAAATCTCTGCTCA
This sequence comes from Protopterus annectens, assembly GCF_019279795.1. Lineage (NCBI taxonomy): Eukaryota > Metazoa > Chordata > Ceratodontiformes > Protopteridae > Protopterus > Protopterus annectens. Next base: position 37,348,784 of record NC_056744.1, on the reverse strand, counting down.
GTAAACTATCCCAGTTAACAAATGCAATAAATAAATAAATGGGTGAATTGGTGATCCTGTAAATTTTCCATAGATTTTTATACAGACAGTGTGTCTGTGCTTACATGTCTGCATGCATGCGCAAGTCACATGTTGGTTTGATGTTCCATTCAGGATGAGTTTCTATGCCTTACTCCCATTGTATGCAGGGACAGAGTTTGGATGCTTCATGACCCTGGACTGGAATAAGCAGGTAATTAACCAAAAATCAAGTAACGTTATACTTGCAAGAAAGTAGCCAATCCTAGTAAAGCAGATAAGAAATCTAAGGATGTATGTTATCATCAGCTTTACAGTTACTGTGACCCCTCCTTAAAGATCTATTATTATGTTAAATACTTTCAAAACCTTTACTGTTTTCAATTGGGATGGTCACTGTAACAGTGAATCACTGCACTTGTATGAAGTACCATTTTTCAATGAGTTTATTTAAATCCAGTTTAGAGAGCTGTTTATATATAATTTAACAATATTTTTTAGTCTGTAAATGGTAGTATTATTCTCATTTATACACACTGATTTGTTTCTTAAGCATGTTAATATTTTAAACATGCATTTTATTGGTTTAAACAAATAAGCAAATAAATAAATTAAGAAAATGTTGATCCCCAAGCAGTACTAGGCCACCTCTAGGGGATGAAGCATTACCAAAGTAATTTCAAAATATTAGTAGCAGGTCATATATATATATATATATATATATATATATATATATATATATATATATATATATATATATGTATGTATGTGTGTGTGTGTGTGTGTGTAAACATAAAACACACATATGAATGTAATGACTTGTCATTACAGCTAGTCAGCAATAATGTAAAGGATAACTGTTGTAGGTGCTAGTCTGGAATAAAATACAGAAGTAATGAATCTTGCAGAATACCATGTTATGCTTCTGAAGCATGGACCCCTGCCATAAACAAGCTATACAATAGAAGGAGTTAACTAGTACAGAAAAGAGAAAAATCCCAAGAAGGGAAGACATCCCTGATCAGTATTGGCAAGAAACTATGTTTCCTCATAAAATCATCCAAGGCGAGCTTCGAAAAAAAAATTGCCATGGACTCCAAAGATAACCACAAGGCATTCTTTAGCTATGTCACGAATCTAAGTGTCAATTCTCAGATCTGCTCGGAGTTAGTGCAGAATGGCACAAAATACACTGAACCGACCAATATAGCCAACATCGTGGCAGACAGGTTCAGTGCAAACTTCACCCCCTCTCACCCCCAAAAGGGCCCATAACTATACCAGAAGAATGTAGTGCCCCTGAAATCACAGACACTCAGGTTAAAACAGCCCTCTCCAAAGCCAAAAATACAGCATCAATGGGACCGGATGGTGTCCCAGGCTGCGTCCTGCATGAGCTCAAAGATGAACTAACCCCTCACCTAAACACTCTGTTTAAACTCAGCCTCTCCACAGGCTATGTGCCCACAGAGTGGTGCACAGCAATGGTTATTCTGCTCCACAAAGGTGGAGCCAGAATGGACCCTGGGAGCTATCGCCTATAAGCCTGACTAGCTTGGTCTGCAAAGCTATGGAGCGCATCATCATGGATCTCATTAACAGAGACATTGGGAACTTCCAAACACTGGACCCTACCCAGTTCAGCTTTGTTAAGGGCAGATCATGCCTCCTAAACCTGGTGGACTTCTTTGAGACAGTTACCAAGGCTATAGATGAGGGAAAGGTGGTCCACACAGCCTACCTAGACCTCGCAAAGGCCTTTGAAACCATTCCCCACTCAAGTATTATAGACAAGCTCACCAGCCTGAACATAAACCCTTACATCACATGATGGGTTGCCAACTGGCTCATGGACAGAACCCACATGGTAAGAGTTGTGGGAGCTAGGTCTGACTCTAAACAGGTTACAAGTGGCGTTCCCCAGGGCGCGGTCCTAGGACCCCTCCTGTTTGGTATATACTTCTCAGAGGTACAGGCAAGCACAGGAGGACTATGGCTGACCAAGTTCGCAGATGACTGCAAATTAGGGTCTATAACTGACTCTCCAGCTGACACAGACATCCTCCAGGAGGGTCTCACTGAGACAGATACCTGGTGTCAAAACCATGGCCTCAAGCTAAATGCCAAAAAGTGCATAGTCATCCCCTTTGGAAAAAACAAAGTACCCACAAACTACCACATAGGTGGTAGCCCCCTAAATACGGAATACGTAATAAGGGATCTGGGAACCCAAGTAGATAGCAACCTCTCCTTTGATAATCACATTGCCAAAGTGGTTAGAAAATCCTTCTATGTGGCCCACCTAATCACAAAAGGGTTTGCATCCAGATCGAAAGAGGTCATTGGGCCCCTCTACGCATCACTCATCAGACCCATCATAGAGTAAAATGCCTCATTTGGGATGTACCTTACAAGACACCTGCAACAACTGGAAAGACCACAGAAGTATCTCACCAAGAGGATCAGTGGCCACAAGCAGATGCCCTATGCAGCTCGACTGAAGAAACTCCAGCTGTATTCGGTTGCATACTGCCTACTCAGAGGTGATCTCTGCCCGACATACAAGGCCATGTCCAACCCAGAATTGATGGACATGCTCCACCTAAAGAAAACCGTATCCCCTCGAGCCACATGCTCCAGGGATCTAAACCTCACCACAACAATAAATAGGACGTGCTGGAGGGATAGATTCCTGTCCCAGAGACTTCCCATGCTCTGGAACAAGATTCCAATCACCACAACAATAAATAGGACGTGCTGGAGGGATAGATTCCTGTCCCAGAGACTTCCCATGCTCTGGAACAAGATTCCAATCTACATTAGGCAGAGCTCCTCGCTAACCCTCTTCAAGAGAAACCTTGACGAGTGGATGGGAAACAGAAAGTTTAACCTAGGGATCACTTCAATGGCTCTGCTGGACAGAGGCACAGGGAACTAATCTAAGGGGGTGGTGAAATAAATGCCTTCGGGCAGATAGCCTAGTACCCACCTATGAAGGGAGGGGCCATGCAGTGTGATAACCACACTAGCCATTTTAGCAAATGAGACCTTCTAGTCATGTCCTGAAATAAAGAAAGGACACACACACACACACGACAAATTTATTGTTTCTCCCAGTAATTCTTCAGTTTGATGAAGCTCAGTTCAGTGGACCGATCATTACACTCTCAATAACTTTTCCAGCATTTGCTATCTAACTGAGGAATAATTCTCTGAAAGTCTGCTTGGGGTATAAAAATACCTATGCAAACACTTTAAAGCACAAATCCTAAACCTTCTGGAATATTTTCTGCAACTTTATGAATATAATAATCTGTAAGGTTGTTTTTTCTTCTTCAGGATATGCATCCAAGATCCTAGTTTCTCCTTATTTCTTGACCCCCCCCCCCCAGCATTTCATTTTCACTGTCCATTTCCACTTTGATTAATAATTGATAGCCTTCTGCTTGTGTTATGTGTAAGAGTCTTAACTACACAGCTCTAAAGCATCCATTCAAATCCGGTAATCGTAAACCACCTTGTTCTATGGAGAGGATCTGTTTATCCCATTTAACTCTCATATCTTCCACTTCCAAATAAATTCTTTCAACTCTTTATGAATTATTGTCCACCAATTCTCCTCTGGTTGACAGAAATATACTGGACCTGTATATAACACTAAAGAGAATAAAAACATTTCTCTGCTTCTATCTTGATAGCCATATCCATGATGAAGAGCTTCCAGTTTCTTAGTTTTTGTATTATCTTTTATGTAGTCTCTTCCCACATATCCTTAGCTGCCATATCAGAATCCTTTTTATTCCATACACCTAAATACGGCATCTTATCATGTGCCCATAAATAATAAATATAGGTATTACTGAACCAGTTCATGTATGAATATACAGTTTACTGCTTTAGCTTTTGGTTAAAGCAGTGGTGCACAACCTTTTTGTGGGGAAGGCCACTACACTAATTCTTAATGCATCTGCAGGTTGCCTCAAAACATATTAAGTCGTTATGAGTTAACAATAGGTACAGGTGTCTAGCATTTTTACTTAAGACAGCAGTCATGAGATTGCCCGTTTTCTACATCAACTTTGCATTTAACTTTATTCTGGATTGCAGCCATGACTTATTACAAACTCGTGCAGAAAGTTACTACTGTTTACAGACTACAAGTTATAAACAACAAAGAATAGTTACTTCTGCAGCTAAAATTAGAGGTGTGCACAACTGCAGTCAGTTAGGTAAGTAAGCATATGCTGGAAGTTTGCATGACTTGAGTGAGGCATAGCATTTTTTCACTTTTTTTTTTTTAATTTTGGTTACTCTCTGGGGGTCGGATAGTGTTGCGTCGAGGGCTGGATTTGGCCCTGGAGCCAGATGTTGTGCACCAATGGGTTAAAGGCTTCATTAATTTTATATCCTGAAAAGTCTTGAAACTGTCTCAGACTATTTCACATCACAATGTCTCTTCTTGGATGTATCAAGTGCAAAATATATCATCTGCAAATAAAATTAACTTTTCTTGATTATCATACCAGCTATACCCTTGAATTTGTAAGCCCCTTATTTTCTTTGCTAATGGCTCTAAGTATAAAGCAAATAACAAAGAGGAAATAGGACACCATTGCCTGGTTCCTCTTCTCAACACACAGCTTGATGGAGAAGAGCCTTTCCACCTTAATTCTTGCTTCTGAGTTTTCACATATCCTCCTAATTAACTCAATTATTCAATTAAGGGAATGCAAATGTTTCCATTGCCCTACTCATAAAATCCCAGCTGACTCTATTGAATGCTTTCTTTGCATCAAGACCCACAAACAATAAATGTATTTTCTTACATTCTGCCTCCCTCAAGATGATCATTGTTCTTTTAATGTTGTCAAATGCTTGTCTCTCCTTTACAAAACTAGAATGATCCATATTTATCAGTTTTGACAACATCTCTGCTATTCTCTTAGCTAATATAGACACAAACACATAACCATGGTTTAAAATTGAAAAGGGTCTATACAAAGCTGGTTTTGAAGGGTTTTTACCCTCTTTAGGTAATATAGCCACCACAAATTTTTACTAATATGCTGCTGCTGCTTCCTTTCCACTTTTAAAATAAGGTTAATCAAAACCTTCCAGATCTTTGTCACTTTTTTTCCCTTTTAACTTCCACAGGCATATCATCTGGAAACTTCCCTATAGGTAGATTATACATCACCATTGTTATGTTATCTCTTCATATCTTAGCTGTTAATTGTTAAGTCTCATCTTCTCTAACCTTGGCATCATTCTTTCATAAATGTTCCAATTTGTGCTTTCCTTGGTTTCCACATTACTCTGTTTTATACAAATTTTCATGAAATCCACAAAATATCTGGATTACCTCTATAAGATATCTGGTTATTTTTCTTGTCATAGGCTCCCTAAGTTTGGCAGCAAACCTTTCTACTTTCTGTTGCCTTAGTCAGTGTGCTAAAAGTGTTTGTACTCTGGAGTTATCAAAATAGCTACCTTTCTAAATTCATCCATAGTATCCAAATACTCCTTTATTTCCCATTAGCGATATGCAGTTGCTTCTCTTCTTGTTCTTTGAGTATCCCCTTATTCTGTAGTACTTCATCAGTCCCTCTAAATAATTCATATTACTTCTTTCATGTATCCCTTTCTGTATTATTTCCAACCTATTCTTAAAATCCATTTTTATTTTATTCCACTCAGTAGGTATCACTTATGAAGAAATGTGTATCTATTCTAATAACTCTCATATAATTTTCACCACCATTTCTTGAATGCATAGCTTGTCCAGCACTCACCTAACACTGAGTTACTAACTGAGACCTGGATAAAAAATGAAGCTAATAATAATGAGCTGCTCCCTGCAGAATATAACAGCTATAGAGCTGATAGAAATCATAAGAAAGCTGGAAGAGTTGCAATGGTGTATAAAAACACCCATCAACTCTGTCTCTCTTCCACCTCTAATTCCTCCCCAATGCTTGGTCACAACACTGAAACTAAACCAAAACAAATCTATGTGCATTATAGGAGTCTACATTCCTTACAGTAACAATCATACCACTACAGAAGACATCCTGTGCTGGCTCACCTCTAACATTCTTTAAGAAAAATTAATACTAATACTAAGTGACTTTAATATTGATTGGCTCTCAGTCTCCTCTAGCAACTCATCTCAAAACATAAATCTGAAAGGACTTGCTCAGCTGATCACCTCTCTTACTGCAGTAATAATAACAACACAGGAAGCATCATAGACTGGACACTGTCCTCTATCCAGAATATCTCTATTTTAGAAACACTCCATGACTCTTTAAGTGACCATCTCCCCATATTTGCTTTAAGATAAACATCTAAAAACATCATTACAATGTGGCACACAATCTCTCAAATTTTGAAAATGACATCTTCGTCTCATACCTCAACCAGTACAATTGTACGATACCAGTATATTTACCTCGATGATGCTGTATTCCATTTTAATATATATTTCTATGCATACTAAATGAACTAGCCCCACTCAGAAAAAAAAAGAGTTAAAGTCAAATTCTGCCCCTGGACTGACCAGAAGTACCAAATATCTTGTGAAATTTTGAGATGCTGCCTGGAAAACCTAGGCAAGAGGTAAAACTCAAGTGGACCATCAACATTTTAAAGAACTCAGAAACGGAAGTAAATATCAAATTAAATCTCACAAAAAAGAAAAATTACTACATGAATCTCTAAAGTAATAATCATGATATTCTGGGCTTCCATAAATTATCTTCTATACCCTGGCCACTCAAAATAACTCTAACCAGCAATCAAGTCAAACAAACCCACAAACGCTGCCAATGCATTTAACTCCAACTGTATTAGTTCAGTTTCATCCTTACTCAATATCAACAACCAAAATAACAATGACAGCAAATTCCAACTCCTAAAAATCCCAATACTCCATATCCCTCTAATCAGTCCACACCTCTACCATTAAAAAACTTCTGCACAAACTAAAACCCACCTTCCTAGCACCTGACAACCTAACAGGTGAATATCTCAGACTTGCAGCAGAGGCCATAGCCTACCCTCTCTTTGTATTGATTAATCACTCTATCAATGGGGGACTTCCAAGATGGCTGCACACTGAGTAACAAGTTGTTTCTAGGTCTCCCAGTGTGAAACCAGAAACTCAGCAGAGAAGGCCAATAGACTTGTGCTTATGGGTAAATTTTACTAACCGTAACTGGCTAGTAAGTGCACTGCCTGGATGCCAGGAATAAAGAAATACAGAAGACCTGGAAAAATCACCTACAAAAAATGAGGAAGAAACACTGACTGGGGAAATGTTCAGCCAAAAGCAATGCAACCTTCAGACATGACTTCCAATAACCTACAGGAGGATATAAGACAACTGCATACAGACCTGGTTAAACTAAAGAAAACACTGATGGAGTATATCAACACAAACAACAAAAGGCTGGAAAATAGAAGAAGCTTTAGACAAATATTCAGATGAGATGATAAAGCTGCAAAAATCAGAGGTCAAAATGAATACAAGGCTGGCTGAATATGAGATTACTCAGTAAGAGATGTTTCAAGAATACTAGAATTAGAGGACAGAGCATGTGGGGAAAAAACTATGATTTTTAGCTATACCAGAGAAGGTGGAAGGAACAGACTGCATTAATCATATGAAAGCACAAATAAGAATCTGGACTGGTATTCCACAGCAGGAGTTGTTAGTTAAAAGGCTCATCATGTGTATGCTCCAAAATAGCTATAAGAAAGCAACCTAGACCTTTAATAGTAAAGATGCAATCCTACCAGCAGAAGGAGTTGATTCTGACAAAACTGTGGCAGAAGGACAAAATACTAAAAGTGGAAGACAGCAGAGTGTTTGTGGAGAATGAGTACTCATTGTACACCAGGCAAAAGAGGAGTAAATTCATTCCACTATTCAGGGAATGTCAAGACACTGGTGTGAGATCCAAGCTGCTGTATCCAGCTGTCTTGAAAGTATTCTTCCCTGGAGGGACAAAATCATTTTTTGATGAAGTGCATGCTAAGGAGGAAATACAAATGTTTGTCCAACAAAAAGTGAGCTGTGAAACAGAAGGACATTCTGCTTCTTGCTCTTCTGGTAAGAAAGACCACAAGAGAGACTGTACCTGTGAAACCTTTTCCAGTATTTCAACAGAAAATGTTGGAGAAAACGAAGGGAGCATGAGAGTTGACTAGAATAATTGACAGTATGTTGGAAATGAAGCAGAGATAGGATTTGGGCAATGGGGAAGAAAAGTAATACAACCATGTGGGATTACAATGCAATAATTATATTTGTGAAATATGACAGAAAAATAAAATCTGGAAATATTGGACTTTTTCAAATTTTCTTGAATTTGTGGGGGACTCTAAAGTATATACTGTACTTCATGTCATTAATGTTTGGAAAAATGCTTTGGGGAGGGGAAGATAGGGGAGAAAGCTAACTGCAAGTAAAGAATACATTTTCTTTTCTTAATAGTACTGTGTTTGTGGTGTATGGTTTTATTTGCATGCTGTTTTTACGTGTAATGGGGAGTGTAAACAGGAGTTGTTTTTCTCCCCTTTTCTCTTTCTTGTACAGTTTTGAGAAATATAAGCAATGAATGTTTAAAAAAAGCCTTGTTAAAAAGGCATGACAAAGTTACAATTAATGTGCTTTTTTCATTCTTGCATGTGGAAATGACTGTATTAAGGACTTTAGATTGATTAATTTCAAGAGAGAGCAAGTAAATGAAAACATATTGAATATTATGAGGCTTTTTGTCTAGCAAATGCATGTATTCTTGGTAGCAATTCCGCAGCTGGTCTTCATGTGTCCATGGAAACAATCTGATGAAGAGAAACTGGAGACAGTCTGGTGGAAGGGGATTGGCTGAGGGAAAAGAAGAAAATAAATTGGCTAGGTTATAATGTTCTCTGAAAGCAATCAGGGGTTTCCCCAGCTGGGAGGGCTTTAAAGATAAAACAGAACCAATTAAACTTTAAATAAAGTTTTCTCAGTTTTTAAATGCAATGGGGACATTAATATAAACAGGTGCTTTTTTTTTTTCTTTTTCCCCTTCTTTCTTTTTCTTTGTTCAGTTTTAAGAACTGTAGGCACTGCAATGTAAAAAAAGGGAGAGAGGAAAGGTCTGGTTAAGAGAGTATGACAAAAGAAAAATCAGTGTGCTTTTTCCCATGCTTACATAGGGCAATCACTGGGTTAAGACTCTAGGTGTTATCCAGTAACAAGTGTATTACAAACTATGTAAATGAAAAAGAATATTGACTATTATAAGAATTTTTTCTGGTAAACAAGGTACCCTTAGCAGTTTTGTGTCTGGTCTGCATGTCACTAGAAGACAATTTGATAAAGAGAAATGGCTTGGAGAAAGTGTTTACTGAAAGCATTCAAGTGTTTTCTCAGCTGGGAGACCTATAAAGATAGACAAAATCAAATAACACTTACTAATAACACAGGCTGTACCATTCATCTTAGCATGACTAACCTTTCTTTTTGATTAACTGTAGCCTGTCTTTGTGGCTATCAACTTAGAACTTTTGTTCTTATTAGGAAGCAAAAACTTCATTTGAAGTTTTACATAGTTTTGTGTGTTATTAAGTTAATAGGTTTTAGGGGGGTTGGAGGTTGTTTGTTCTGTTTGAGGGCTTTCAAAGAAAACAATAACTTATGTAAAATGTGGCCTAGACTCAAATGGATATGACAAGAAACAACTGTATAAAAGACCAACCTGCCGAACAGTATATGCATGTAACATAAAAGTTGGAACTAGACATTTAACAAAAAAGCAGTTATACATAAAAGGTGGTAATAACAGCGATATAAGAATATGATGCTTTCCGTAATGTCTTTCAGTCTGAATGGTCTTACAGATAAATATAAAAAATAAAGAGTAGTGAACTGTATTAAAAATATAGAGTGCAAATAGCTATGCTACAGGAGACACACATGGAAAGAACTGAACATGTGAATTTGATAAAGGTTTTCAGGATGGTTATTCAGCAGAATATCTTGGGCAAAGGAAAAGAGGAGTACTTATAGTAATTGCAATAGGAGTTCCAATAGTGATAGAAGGGGGGAAAAGATAATAATGGCAAATTTGTAATGCTAAGGGGCTACTGGCAAGGTGGGAGGATTACACTGGCAAGCATTTATATTCCAGCTAAAACTGCTATAATGGAGCTTAAAAAATTCTGGTAGAAATCAACTTTCAGCAAGGAATTTTATTTATATGTGGAGACTGGAATTTGGTTTGCAGCAGTAAAGATATGCCTGGGCTCCTATAAGGGAAAATATAACAAAGGAGAGTAGATTTTTGAAGAATTTTATGAAAATGTTTGGCATGAAGATGTGACTTCAGTACTAGGGGTTTGGAGTGAATTTGCATATTAGTCTTCAAGATACAAAAACTGTGCTAGGCTAGATATCTCATGGGAACGTGCATTTAATTCAAGGTCTTGAAATGCACCCTATAACTACTTCAGATCCTGCACCAATAATAAATAAAATAAAAATGCAAGGTAATGATATACAAATGAGACACTGGTGCTTTCCTACTCATGAGCTGAAAAGAGAGGAATTTAAAGAATGGGTTTTGGAATTAATTCAGGAGCTACTTGAGAAGACAAAAATTTCTTCTGAAAATATAGCTAGGGAGTGGGATAAAATTAAAATAGAATTTAACACTAGGGTGAAAATAAAGGAACAGGAGATATAGTTATGAAGTAACAAGAATTATTTATAGGTACTGGAAAATGTTAAAGTATTGCAAAACAGAGGAATCTATCTGAACAAGAAGAGAATCAACTGCAGATTGCTAAACAGAAAATAACGGATTACCTCAATAATAATATGCACAAATTTAGAACAATTGCTGTTATGCAACTGTTTTCTGACAATATTTCTAGAGCACAAAAACTGTTAGCACAATGACTCAGGCAACAGAAAGTGGAAAGGGCTGTCACCAAGCTTAGGGAGCCTGTAACAAAGAAGATGACAAGAGATCCTGCAGAAGTATTAGAAATATTTTGAAAATTTTATGAAAGTTTGTACAAAACAGAGAAATATGGAAAACAAGAATAGGTACAAATGGAAATGTTTATGGAAGAATTAAATATGCCAAGGTTAGAGGTAGATGAGGCTCAATTACTAATAATTAGGATAGGAAGAGATGAGATAAAAATGGCTATGTATAACCGAGCTACAGGAAAATCCCCAGGAATAGATGGTATTCCTGTGGAGGTTTGGAAGCTAGGAGGGGAAAAAACTGATAGAGATCTGGAAGGTTTTGTTTAACAGTATTTTAAGAGTAGGAGAAGTACCAGCACCCTGTAAAAACGCTCTGGTACCAGTACTACCTAAAGAGGGTAAAGATCCATCGGATCCAGCTTCATACAGGCTCATTTCAATACTAAACCATGATTATAAAGTCCAATAAGCAGAATTAAGATGAAGCAACACAAGGCTATCATAAAACCAGCAACCAGCAAGTGTATAAAAGGTGGGGGGGTGAAAGGGAGTTTATTAATTAATAAACTCCCTTTCAACCCCCCCCCCCACCTTTTATACACATTCACTTTTTTGTACAAGTGTATTATTTGTACAAAAAAGTACTAATATACTGCATATATTCAAAATGTTATCTCTTTAAGAGTTTTACTCGGATGACATGTGATTTTTTCACTTTGTTATTTAATGGGCATTGAATTAGATAGATTTTATGCATCTGATGAAGCAGCTGTAATACTGCAAAAACACTTATGCCTTTGCCTGTGCCTGTTTCCTGAATAAACTGTTGCTGGTTTTGTGATAGCCTGGTGTTGCTTCATCTTACTTCTGCTTGTTGGATTTATATATTTATTTGGTTTGAGAAGCACTTATTCAGCATACACTGGTATTATTGGACTTTTGCATGATTATAAAGTGTTTATGCTATAATGGCTAAAAGAACGGCAAACATGATACCAAACTTGATGGCTATGGATCAGTGTTGTTTTGGGGAAAGGAGGCAAACATTTGACAGTATTAACAGGACATTTATGATCCAGAAGTAAGCATAATGTAAGAAAATACCACTGTTATTGGTGGGTCTTGATGCAGAGAAAGCATTTGATAGAGTACAGTAGACTGGGACTTCATGAGCAGGGCAATGGAAGCATTTGTTTTCCCTGATACAAATATAAGGTTGATGAGGAGTATATATGAGGGATTGGAAGTGAAAATTAAAGTGGTGGGGACCTCTCTGATAACTTCTGCATGAGTAGAGGAATCAGGCAGGGTTGTCCACTTCCCCTTTGTTGTTTGCATTATATTTAGAAGTACTGGCAAAGAAAATAAGGGACTCAGAAATTCAAGGATATAATTGGTATAGTAGTCAGGAAAAGCTGGCTCTATTTGCAGATGATATTATTTTATATATGACAAAACCAAAAAGGGACATTACAGTGTTATTGAACATTTTAAGACAGTTTCAGATCTTCTCGGGATACAAAATTAATGAAGCTAAAACAAAGGCTATACAGGTAAATTATGTACCCACACAAATTGGTCGAACAATATCTGTATTTATGGGGACATGATGAAATGAAGTATTTAGGAGTATGGATTAGAAGTTACTCTGTTGTGGCAGCCAAGAATATGTGGGAAGAGACTAAACAGAAAATAATACAAAAATTGAGAAACTCGAAGCTTTGTTATATGGATATGGATACTAAGATACAAGCAATTAAAATGGTTTAGTCCCCTTAGCCTTATACACAGTTCAGGCATATTTTTATCAACCAGAGGAGAAGCTGTAGATAGCAAAAAAGAGTTGAAGGATTTTACCTGGGAAGGGAAGACAGCAAGGGTCAAGTGGGATAAGCTGATTCTTCACAATAGAACAAGGCGGACTAGTATTACCCAATTTGAGGGGATATTTTAGAGCAAAACAGCTAAGGCTCTTATACATAGCACAAACAGAAAACTATAATTCAAAGTGGAAAGGAATGATGATGATACAGAAATAAGGAGAGACTGGGATTATGGATGCAGACTCTTAAGGAGAACAACAAAAATTATACAGAGTATTATATTCATAAAACAGCAGGAAGTATTCTAAGAACTAAACCAGCACGAGCATGGAAAAAAGAGATTTTGACGATAGGGGTGACTGTGGTTAAGGATACAGATAAAAGGCAAGAGGGGACTGGAATTTATTGGAGAAAACTGGCAAAGGAATCAAGGCATTGGGAGCAAATAACTAGAAAGGGAAAAAAGGTAATAAAATGAGAAGAGGCCAAGAATTTAATTGGACTTCAGGTTAGAGATTGCCTTCCCTATTAAGGACTGATATCAGAGTATAGGCAAAAAGAAAGAAATCGGGGGGTCCTAAATGAAAGACCAGCACTGGTAGAGTTTTTAATAGAAGCTAGACCAGAAACTGACATTAAAAAGAAATAATTAGTACAGCATATAAAATATTGTATGATAATTATAAGAATCAAAGAGAAGAGTTTAGAAAGGATTTGGAAGAGAGATTGGATAAATAATTCACAAACAAACAATGGAGGGATATATGTATAAACTCTCAAATATGCAACAAAGTCTAGAAGATTTCGGCTCTTTGCCTGGAAGTGTTTACATAAGTATTTGTATACCCCAAGTAGACTCCAAAGAATTCTTCCTCAGGTGGATAGCAAATGGAGGTGTGACAGGCAAGAAAGAGGTGGCTGGGAACATATTTTTTGAGTGTAATGAGCTGGCAGACTTTAGCAATTCCTTGTGAAATGCTCTGTTGGAGATGCTGGGTGAGCACATTGGATTGACTGGGGAGATGATTTTTTTGACCTATGATACAGAATCAGAATTGCCTAGACATAACAAAGCCTTGATGAGTCTAATTATTGTGGCTGCCAGAAAAGAAATTACTAGAAAATGGAAATCAAAGTCTAGACCAACTTTAGTAGAAGTAATGAATATAGTAACAGAGATAAAACAACTGGAATTGGGATCTTTAGAAAAGGGATGGAACAAACTACATAGAAATAAAATGGGAATTCTGGGAAGGAACAAGGTTTAAGAGGCAGAATTTAAATGAGCCATATAATGCTTAATTGACAATGACTGGCTAGATTATAAGTGATGTATAATGCTTGCAACTACAGTTGTTTCAATAGTGTCTGTGATGTATAATGTTTCAGCTAAAGTTGTGTCAATGTTTGTTTTTCATTTATATAAATGTAAGATTGCCTGTGTCATATGTAATAACTTAATAAAGATGTTTATTCGAAAAAAAAATCACTTTGTCAATGAATCCTATGTACTGCTTAAAAAAGTGCTACATCCTCCCCATCCATTAAGGTGGTCAGTCAACTGAACTCGGGAATTGTAGGCCCATCACCATTCTCTCTCCTCTATCTATTGAAAAATGCATTTGGTCCCAATTACTTATATCAACCCAAAAAAACATTCTCTCTCCCTCACAACATGGTTTCATGCCCTGCCATAGAACCTACATGGCTCTCCTTAGCTTCATTAATACAATTGACACAAACAAATATGAAGGTAACCTAGTATAAACCATCTTTCTTGATCTCTCTAAAGCTTTTGACACTGTCTTCCACACTATTCTGTTACAAAAACTATCTAACCTAGGCCTTGATAACCCTTCCCTCTACTGATTTTCCAGCTACCTTTCTAATTGCCACCAAGTAGTGAAATGGCTGATTGGATATCTCATTGTTTATCTCCATATTGGATATAAACAATCCATACTGGATCCAATCCTGTTTAGCATCTTTGTTAATGACCTATACTTGACAAAAATGAATGCCACCTTAGTACAGTACACAGATGATTCAACCATTATCTGCTCACCAAAATAAAAAAAAAATAAAAAAATGACTCCCTACAACAGCTGATTCAAGAATCTTTCACCTCAGTAGAAAACTGGCTGACCTCCAACCATCCATTCCTTAACCCCCAACAAATCAAAATTACATCTCTTCAGTCCAAAACACCTTGCAATAAAAACTTACCCTTCTCTAACAACACTAAAATACAACTGGTCACCCATACCAAACTACTAGTTCATACTAGAAGTTCATATAGATGAAGCCCTAACATTTGATGTCCACATAGATCACATAGTAAGAAAACTCATCAAAAACTTGGCACTCACTATAGGGGCAAACCATATCTTTCAAACACAGCAAGATCTCATATCACCACAACACTCCCCCTACTCACCCTCCTCTATGCTGCACCGATATTCACCAACATCCAAAAACTTAGCTAAATAAGCTCAAACAGTGCTACAACAAGGTCACAATATTTGTAGCCAACCTCCTCTATAGATAACAGCACTGTCTAGCACTTAGACACCAATAAATCGTATATTCTCAACTCCCTACTGTCCATAAGCTACTAAATAAACCAAATGAGTGCTCATCCCTATCAAACCTAATACAGTATGTCTGTCCAACTAAGACTGCATTCTTCTGACAAAGCCCTACTATTTATTTATTTATTTATTTATTTATTTTACATTTGTTGACCGGGCTAGTCTAGCTGGATACATATCCATTTACAGTAGAGGCCCGGGGAGAAAAGCTCCAGTTCAGTTCAAATTACAGTAATGAATATGATTAAAGCAAATATTTAACAATTTTTCAACAAAGATTTCTAATAGGTACAAGAGAGGCAGAGCAATAACATTTCAGAAACTTATCAGTCTTACATTATAGTTTGCTTTTTAAGTACACTGTTTTACAAATCCTTAACGTTTTGCTCTCTTATATTCAAAACCAACAGTTCACTGGCTGCTCCCTATACTCTCACATAGTGTCTAAAACCTGGAACTCCATCCTTCTAACAGATCATAACCATCACTAGAGTCTTTCAAGCTTGAAATAAAAACATGAATTCAACACATGGTGCTTCAAATGATGTTCACCTGATTAAACCATTCTTCTCTCCATTAACTGCTCTCCTTTCCAAACTCTTTATCCTTTCTAAAACAAAGCAACTGCATAAAACTACAATGTACAATATATCTGAATACTGGATCAATAATGTAATAAACAAATACAATTATAAGACTATCCCTGATTTTTTTTCCTAACACCTTTATTGAATTATCACTTGTGACATAGGCAAATTTACATTCATATAAAAGTTATCAAATTATATTAACATAACAAATATTATACTTCACATATATTGCTATATATCATATAACTTAACCAATATTACATAAATTATTCAATTCTTGCTTTTTTTTTTAAACAAGGAACATCTTCATTAAATCATCACTTACTGCATAGGCAATCATACATTTATATAAATTAAAAAAACACACCAACACAATCCTAGTCGCAAGCATTTTGCATCACAAACCATACTGACACACTCCCGGCTGCAAACATTATACATCACTTATAATCTACCCAGTCTGTCTCATTCATATATTACATAGCTCACTTATGTCCTGCTGCCTTTTAGGCCTCATCCCTCCCTTGTATGTATTGTTCCTACAATTCCTGTTTTTTTCGTATGTAGTTTGCTCGTACCCTTTTTTAAAGATCTTAATTCCAGTTGTTTTACCTCTGTTACTATATTCACTACTTCCAGTATAGTTGATTTGGAGTTTTATTTCCATTTTCTAGTAATTGCTTTTTTGGCAGCCACCATTATTAGGCAATTCAAGGTCTTACCATGTTTAGGCAATTCCAATTCTGTGTCATAGCTCAGAAAATCATCTCCCTTGTCAGACCAGTCTGCCCACCCAGCATTTCCGACAGTGCATCCCACAGGGAATCCTTAAAGTCTGCCAACTCACTGCATTCCCAGAAAATATGTTCCAAATTACCTCTTTCTTCCCCTCCACACCTCCAACATTTAATGTCCACCTGAGGAAAAATTCTCTGGAGTCTACCTGAGATATAAAAATATCTATGTAAACATTTCCAGGCAAAAATCCTAAATCTTCTTGATTTTATTGCATAGTTGGGAGACATACATATATCCTCCCATTGTTTCTTTGTGAATTGCTTATCCAATCTCTCTTCCCAATCCTTTCTAACCTCTGCTGATTGATTCTTATAGTTATTGTGCAATATTTTATATGCTCCACTAATTATTCATTTTTTAATGGCAGCTATTGTTCTAGATGCTGTTAAAAACTCTACCAGTGCTGGTCTTTTATTTAGGACCCCCCCCCCCATTTCTTTCTCTCTGCTTATACTATGATATCAATTTCTGATAGGGAAGGCAATCTCTAACCTCCACTTCAAATAAATACTTGGTGTCTTCTCATTCTATCATCTTTCCCTCTCCATGTATTTGCTCCCAATACCTTGGTTCCTTTGTCAATTTTTTTTTCAATAAGTTCTGCCCCCCCTCTTGCCTGTTGTCTGTATTCCTAATTGCAGTAATTCTTATTGGAAGAATCTCCTTTCTCCATTCCTGTGTTGGTTTAGTTCCTAGAATACTTTCTGCTACTTTATGTATATAATATTCTGCATGATTATTGTTGTTCTTAAAGGCATGTCTCCAAAATCCCAGTATCACCTTGTTTCTTTAGCTTCCCTCATGTTTCATCATCTTCCCTTTCTACTTTCAATTATAGTTTATATATGTAGAGGAGTCTTAGCTGTGTAACTGAAATACCTCTTCACTCTTCTACTGGAAGAATTATCTTATCCCTCTTGACTCTTGCTGTCTTCCTCTCCTAGATAATATCCATCAGCTCTTTATTAATTACTACTCACAACTTCTCTGGTCGATAAAAATATGCCTGACCTATGTATAAGACTAAAGGTACTAAAAACATTTAACTGCTTGTATCTTACTATCCATATCCATATAACAAAGCTTCCATTTTCTCAGTTTCTGTATTGTCTTTTATTTGGTCTCTTCCCACATATCCTTAGCTGCCACACTAGAATAATTTTTAATCCATAGTCCTAAATATCTCATTTTATCATGTCCCCATAAAAATGGGTATTCCTGAGCCAGTTCATGTGTGGGTACATAATTTAATGCCATCACCTTTGTTTTTAGCTTTATTAATTTTGTATTCCAAAAAGATCTGAAACTATTTCAAAATGTTCCACAATACCGTAATGTCTTTTTTCTGGTTTTGTCAGGTACAAAATAACATCATCTGCAAGTAAAGACAGCTTTTCTTGATTACCATACCAATTATATCATTGAATTTTTGAGTCCCTTATTTTCTTTGCCAATGGTTCTAAACATAATACAAATAATAAAGGGGAAAGCGGACACCCCTGCCTGGTTCCTCTGCTGAAGCAGAAATTATCACAGAGGACCCCACCCACTTTAATTTTCACCTTCAATCCTCATATATTCTCCTAATCAACCTTATAATTTTTTCAGGAAATACAAATTCTTCCATTTCCCTGTTCATAAAGTCCCAGCTTACAATGCTTTCTCTGCATCAAGATCCACCAACAACGTTATTTTCTTATATTCTGCTTCCCTCTGGATCATCAATGTTCTGTTAATGTTATCAAATGTTTGCCTCCCTCCACAAAACCCCATCAATCCATATCTATCAGTTTTTGGCATTACTTTTGCCATTATTTTAGCTATTATAGACATGAACAGTTTATAATCATGGTTTAGTATTGAAATGGGCCCGTATGAAGCTGGATCTGATGGATCCTTACCTTCTTTAGGTATTACAGCTACCACTGCTTTCTTCCAGGACAGTGGTACTTTTCCTCTTAGGATATTGTTAAACAAAACCTTCCAGATCTTTATCAGTTTTTTTCCTCCCAGCTTCCAAACTTTCAAAGGAATGACATCTATTCCTTGGGACTTTCCTGTAGATTGGTTATACATTATATTTTTTTATCTCATCTCCTCCTATCCTGTTAGTAATTGAGCCTCTTCTACCTCTAACCTTGACATATTTAATTCTTCCATAAACATTTCCATTTGTATCTTTTCTTGATTTTCATATTTCTGTTTTATAGACTCTCATAGAATTTCTGAAATATTTCTAATAACTCTAAAGTATCTCTCATCTTCATTGTGATAGGCTCCCTAAGTTTGGCGACAGCCCTTTCCACTTTCAAAGTTGCTTAACAGCAATCTTTCTAAGCTTGTGCATATTATTGAGGTAACCCTTATTTTCTGCCTACCATTCTACAGTCGATCCTCTTCTTGTTCTGTGTGATTCCCTCTATATTGCAATTTGTCAGTCCTGCTAAATAATTATTTTTACTTAACCATAGCTCCCTTTCTTTTATTTCTACCCTATTTTTAAACTCCACCTTAATTTTATCCCACTCCCTAGCTGTATTTTCAGTTGTTTCTGTCCTCTCTAACAACTCCTGAATAATCTCCACTACCCATTCCTTAAATTCTTATTTTCAACACATAGATGGGAAAGCGCTAAAGTCTCATTTTTATTTCACTACCCTGTGTTTTTATTTTAGCTATTATGGGTGCATGATCTGAAATAGTTATTGGATGGGTATCAAGACCTTCAATTAAATGCACATGTTCCTGTGAAATGTAAATTCTGTCTAGCCTAGCCCAATTTTTATATCTTGGTGAATAATATGTAAATTCACTCCGAACTCCTGTTACTGAATTCACATCTACCATGACAAATATTTTTATAAATTTCTTCGAAAAATCTACCCTCCTTTGTTATATTTTCCTTTCTGTCCCCCTAGACACATCCTCACTGCTGCACATCAAGTTCCAGTCCCCTCCTATAAGTAATATTCCCTGCTGAAAGCTGATTATTTCTCCCAGAATTTTCTTAAGCTCCATTACAGCAATTTTAGGTAGAATATAAATACATGCCAGTGTAATCCCCCTCCCTTGCCAGTAGCCCCTTAGCACTACAAATCTGCAATTTTTATCTTTTTTCCCCTCTTCTATCACTATTGAAGCTCCTCTTGCAATTAATATAAGTACTCCTCTTTTCCTTTGTCCCAGGTATTCTGCTGAATAACCACCCTGAAAATCTTTTTATATCAAATTCACATGTTCATTTTGTGTAGCAGTTATTTGCACTCTACATTTTTTAATATAGTTCACTACTCTTTCTTGTTTGTATTTATCTGTGAGGCCATTTACATTTAAAGCCATTAAAGAAAGCATCATTGTATTAAAAACTTACTATTTCCACCTTTTATATATAAGACCTTTTTTGTTAAATGTCTAGTGCTAGCTTTTGTGTTACATTCATACACTATTTGGCAGGTTGAACTTTCATACAGTTGTTTCTTGTCATATCCATTTGAGCCTATGTCACATCTTATAAAACATTTTGTTTTATTGAAAACCTTCAAACAAAAAAAAATACACCCCAATACCCCCTAAAACCTATTAACTTAATACTAACACACAAAACTATTTACACCTTAAAATATAGAAATTTTGACCTCCTAATAGGTACAAAACTCCTAAACTGACAGCCACACTTACAAACCTGAGTTAACCTAAAAGAAAGGTCATCCATGCTAAGCTGCATGGTGCAGGCTAAGTGCTGATTGGTTTTGTCTTGTCTTTAAAGCTCTAAGACTATGCCTGATTGTATAGAAATCCACTACTGATTTCTTGCTCTCTCTGTTTATGTATATACTGTATAAAACTGCCACTTCCCATACTTAAGTATACAGAATCTATCATTGTCAATGTTCACTTGTACTGGAGTTTTTATCCCTAGGCCTATAATGAAAATGAGTCCTAAGCCCAGTCGGACTTTCACAGTGAAAATAAGCAGTAAACAAAGAAAGAAAATAAATGACTTTCTTTTTATTAAGTAAGTAGGAAAGTAACAGTGCCTCATTTTACTTCATTACACTGCATCTTTATCTCAGTTTTTAATGCTGCAGGATCTGAAATAGTTACTGGAATGTGTGCCAAAGCTGTGAAGTACTGATGAGCCTGTGAAATATAAATTATATCCAGTCTAGCCCATGTATTATACCTTGAGGAATAATACATATATTCTTTCTGATTTCCTGGTATTGAATTCACATCTTCCACACCAAATATTTTCATATTTCTTCAGAAATCTACCATCTTTTGTTATATTTTCCTTCTAGGCCCCTCTGATACAGCATCACTATTGCAAATCAAATTTCAGTCCCCACCCATAAATAATACTCGCTGATTATTTCTCCTCATTGTTAAAGCTCCTTACCAGCGGTTTTTGGTGGAATATAATACCTGCCAGAGTAATCTTCCCTTGCCAAAAGCCCCTTATCACCAAAATCTACCATTATTGTCCTTTGTCTTCTTTTATCACTGCTGGAACCCCTCTAGCAATCAGTACATTTACTTCCTTTGTCTCTATTTTTCTGAATGTTGATCCTGAAAATCTTTGCCAAATTAGCATGCACATGCAGACATCCAAGCAAACGCTACCTCAAAACAAAACACGCACAACACATAGCCCACAAAGTCAGTGTGCCAAGCAGCCACAGCCCTTAAGGCTGAATAACACACCTGATACTCTTGTAATAGGTGACTCTATTGTCAGACACACTGACGTCCCGCTCACCAGGCTGAATAAAGAGAAGGTCACGGTGAGCTGCCTGTCGGGTGCTAGGATCCGCCACATAACGCAAGCACTCAGGTCACTCCAAAGCAAATACAAATATGACTCAGTCATTGTACATGCTGGTGTGAATGACCTGAGATGTACCTCCCAGGACTACATGAAAAGAGACATAGAGGAGCTCTCTGATCATGTAGCCCAGGCTGGTATGACCCTGACCTTGAGTAGCATCTTACCCTCACCTAGAATGATGCCACAGTACAAAGACAAAATGATCGATTTTAACAATTGGCTAAAATTTTGGTGTCATTCAAAGGGGATCCAGTGTCTGTCAGCCTGGGATGACATGCTCGACAAGCCACGTTGCTTCGCTAGGGATGGCTTGCACCTGCCACCAATGGGCTTTCGGATATTGGCAAAGGCTCTTGCCACCCCCATAGTGCCTTTTTTAGGCAAGGCTCAAAACTCAAACCCACCCCCATAGACAGCACAAGGAACAAGAAACTAAGGGTAATGCTGCTTAAAGCCAGAAGTCTTAACCTCAAGATGCACGCACTCAAAGCTCTCCTCAGTATGGAGAACATCGATATCTGTGCAGTGACAGAAATCTGGTTCAAGGCTTCAGAGAGCACCCCAGCACTACCAGGCTATACCTCAGATCATGCTTTTCGGCCCCAAAACCCGGACCGAACCACAAAAGGAGGGGGAGTTTCCATATTTATCAAGGATATCCACACCTCCAGGTTAGTGGCATTGCACGAAGTATCGGAGACCATCCATGTGCAACTAACAGTGGGCAAGACTGCTTTTCAGTTTATAGCATCCTACAGACCACCCTCTCAAAGTCAGGAATCCCACTCGGCTTTCCTGAAAACATTGGTGAACATGAAGATCTCTCCGAACACCATTATATTGGGCGACTTCAACTACCCAAACATTGACTGGGAGCACTACTAGCCTCAGCACCTTAGCCCAAAGGTTCCTGGAAATTATAAACTCAAATGCTATGGAACAACTAGTCACCACTTCCACAAGAGGGGACAACATACTAGACCCGATCATTACCAACATGGAAACTCTATGCTCCACACCATAAGTATATCCCTCATTGGTAAGATCAAACCATAAATTCATTTCACTGGCTGTCCACATCCCGACCCCACCCCCAGCCCAGAAAACCACAGTGAAAAAGTTCTCAAAAGCGAACTTCTCACTTCTCAAAACCGAAGTGGAATCCTTCAAGGCCCCAGGGCCAGTGGAAACTACGGCCCAAACTGCAGAATCCTATATAAACGCATTCTACGGACATCTCCAGGAATGCATGGATCATGCTATCCCAAACAAAACCAAGACCCAATCATCCAAAGGCAGGCATCCAGTCTGGTGGACCCCTGCCATAAATAAACTGAACAACAGAAGGAGGAAGCTACTACATGATAGAGCAAAATCCCTAATAGGGAAGGCATCTCTGATTAGTACCAGCAAAAAAATTACGATCCTCATAAAATCCTCCAAGGCCAGCTTCGAGAGAAAAATTGCACAGGACACCAAAGACAATCATAAGGCTTTTTTCAGTTATGTTAGGAACCTGGGATGCAACTCCCAGACTTGTTTTGAGTTGATTCTAAACGACAAAAAATACACTGAACCTACAGACATCGCCAATATCCTGGCAGACAGGTTCAGTGCAAACTTCTCCCCCCCAAAAGAGCAAGTATCTATCCCAGCAGAGGGCTGCCTCCCAAACATCTCTGATGCTCAGGTGAAGGCTGCCCTCTCCAAAGCAAAAAACACTGCTTCCATGGGGCCAGATGGCGTCCCAGGTTGTGTCCTACATGAACTCCAAGAGGAACTAATCCCTCAAATAAAACAGCTATACAATCTCAGCCTCACTACAGGATATGTGCCCACAGAATGGTGTACAGCAACAGTGGTCCCACTACACAAAGGTGGAGCCTCTACAGACCCTGGAAACTATCGCCCCATAAGCTTGACTAGCTTAGTCTGCAAGGCTATGGAGAGGATCATCATGGAGCTCATAAACAAAGACATTGGGGACCTACAGACACTAGATCCTACCCAGTTCGGCTTTGTCAAGGGCAGATCCTGCCTTTTGAACCTGGTTGACTTCTTCAAAACAGTCACCAAAGCCATAGATGAAGGGAAGGTAGTCCACACAGCCTATCTGGACCTTGCAAAGGCATTTGACAATACCCCACTCGGGCATCATAGATAAGCTATCAAGCTTAAATATAAACCCCTATGTCACAAGATGGGTCGCAAACTGGCTCAAAGACGGAACCCACAGAGTGAGAGTTGCTGGAGCCATGTCAGACTCGAAACTGGTCACAAGTGGCGTCCCACAGGGTTCTGTCCTGGCACCACTCTTGTTCGGTATATACTTTTCTGAGGTACAGGCAAACGTGGGAGGACTATGGCTCACCAAGTTCGCAGACGACTGCAAACTGGGCGCCATAATCGACTCTCCAGCTGACACAAACATCCTTCAAAAAGGTCTCACAGAGACAGAAAACTGGTGCCAGCGCCATGGTTTAAAGCTAAATGCCAAAAAATGTATAGTCATACCCTTTGGCAAAAACAATGTGCCCACAAATTACCACATAGGCAGAAACCCATTAAGTACAGAGAAAGTTATTAGGGACCTGGGGACCCAAGTTGATAGCAATCTCTCCTTTGAAAACCACATTGCCAAAGTGGTTAGAAAGACCTTCTACATAGCCCACCTCATCACAAAGGGTTTCACATCTAGATCAAGAGAGGTAATCGTGCCCCTTTATTCATCCCTCATCAGGCCCATCATAGAATACAATGCCCCTTTTGGGATGTACCTTACCCGACACCTGCAGCAATTAGAAAGACCCCAAAAGTATCTCACCAAGAGGATCAAGGGTCTCAAACAGATGCCATATGCTGCTCGGTTAAAAAAACTCCAGCTCTACTCAGTTGCATACTGCCTACTTCGAGGCGATCTATGCCTGACATACAAAGCTATGTCAAATCCAGAATTAATGGACATGCTCCACCTCAGTAAATCTAAATCCCTTAGAGCCACACGCTCGAGGAACTTGAACCTCAGCACAGAAATAAATAGAACTTGCTGGAGGGACAGGTTCATAACCCAGAGGCTCCCTTCACTCTGGAATAGAATTCCAGTTCATGTGAGGCAGAGCACCTTACTGAATCTCTTCAAGAAGAATCTCGATAGGTGGATGGGGGATCGTAGGTTTGTCCCAGGGATTACTCCCGTGTCACTATTAGACAGAGGCACAGTAAACTAAACCTTAAAAAGGGCACAGTATACTCAAATCAAGGGGTGGTGTAAGCCATACAGAATCGGGCTAGGCTTATAATTGCCCCAGGGCAGATAGCCTAGTATGAACCTATGAACCTATGCCTATTGAAATGTGCCTCCTGCAACACTTCTATTTGCTCCCTGCATTTCTTAATATAATTCAATATTCTTTGCTTTCTGTCTATACCTGTAAGGCCAGTTACATTCAATAATATGGAGAGAGTAGCCATTATAACAGAAAGTCATTACTCCCACCTATTATACATGAAAGTTTTTTTGAACATGTATTTCCAACTTTTGACATATGCACATGCTGTGTGGCAGGCTAGTCTAAGTGGTTTTCTTCTAATCTCCATACAACCTATTTTTCATGATGTTTTGCTTCAGTAAAAACACATACAAAACTATGTACATTGTCATTGTGAAGTTTACCCTCTATGATAGGAGCAGTTGCCACAAACTGACATCTGCACCTACAAACACTAAGAAAACATTACTCTTTGTCTTAAGATACAAAAAAGTTTTCACATATTCACTACTAGTTTGCCATTTTCAGTTTGAGCATGAAATGACCATTTATAAGAAATAAAAGTGTAACCATGAATGAAGTACAGATGTGTGATAGAATCACCATAACAGTAAATGATTGAGTTGGTCCATAAAGAATACTGTTGACTTCTAACAGATGGTTGAGGAGGTGCAACAGTATTCCTTATACAAGAGATTTTTCCAGAACTGATTTCCAAACTTCACCAACCTCCAGTGCTTTTGTTTAAGATCCTTGTGAGTGTAGCTACTCCTTTCAGCCAAAGTCAGATCAATGTATGGTACTTAAGGAGGGGATATTCAAGTCAAGTCTTTTTGACAGAAAAACACCAATGAGTATGTCTTCAGCAGGACACCAAGTGCCACCTTCAATCCTCTGTCTGTAAATCCTATCAGGAGCCACGTCCTAGCATACCAACTTACCAGGCAGTGCCGGTTAGGGCAGTACTGACAAGAATGTTCCCTAAACCTTGGATAAAACAGAAAAAGGGGGATTCCTAGATATTTCAGTGGCCCCCTTTCTCCATTGTTCCAGCTGGTAAAGACACAACCAAGTCATGGGGTAAATGGGATGCAGCTTATACTGCAGTAATCACTTAGTCAAACATCTACTGTTATGGCAAGTTGCTCACACATATATGCCACTTTCATCATAATGATCACTGCAATAGTATTTACTCTCAAGGGAGAATACTACAGCTTTAGAAGGAATACCAGCAGAAAGGAGATCAACACATACCCAAGAGTACTGCAGTGGCAAACTCGGCTTCTACTCTTGGATGGTTTGTCCTGTTTGGTATGCCTGGAAAAAGTGTGGATATTAGCCTAGGTAGCTGCTTCACCAATACATAGAGCTGGCATATTATTGAACTGTCAAGTTCTACCTGCTAGAATGGGCTTTGACTAGTGTTTCCTAAAGCTCGTTGCTGTAGTCATAGCTGAAAATTGTGCAGTCAACCATTGGAAGATAGTCTGCTTGAAACCTGGAACACCATTTTTTATTCTTTGTATGGATCACTATTGCGGTTGAATTCACAGCACATAAGTATCAGCCACAAGCCAGAACATAATCCTCAAACTCTGCAAACACTATACATCACTAGTTTAATGAAAATTCAAAAATAAGCAAAGCTTTGAGATAAACAATTTGCTTAATGTAAGGGTGGTGATATGAATAGCAGGTAAGAATTGCTCGAGTATAAACGTATTATTAGACTGAAGGCTGATGTACAACCAGGACTTAACACGACTGTGAGTTTAAAGTTAGTGCTTAAATTAAAACAAATTAAGTTAAAATGAACAGATTTTAGCTACTTACATTTCCTCATATGTTTATAACGTATTTGTATATATGATTTTTACTATTTATTGTTGTTTTATGATAGGTTGGCTGCATCATGTGATTTTTTTTTTAAAGTTTACTACTTAATGAGTGATTTCTTTGATTATGTAAGCACTGAAGAAGTAATGTTGATCTGACAGTTTTGCTCTTTTTTTGTTTGTTTTTTGAATTTTCATTAAACTGATGATTGTATAGAGTTTGCAGAGTCTTAGGATTGTGCTCTGAAGCATGTCTTTTTTTCCACTAATCTGCTTAACCCTGGAGATGATCCTATTTTTGTTTTCCTTGGTTAATCAGCCACAAGTCCACATTTATCCAACCAGTTCTAGAGAGAAAAAGAGTATGATCTTGACATTGTCAATTTTCATTCCATCCTCAACTAATGGGTTTGGATCTGAGGTGCCAGATCCAACTCAGCCACTGTAAAAGCTTGTGGCAATTTAGAACTCTTGAGAGTCTCCCTTATCCACAATGCACCCTACCCCATTACCTCAGATCTCATTTGCTGCCACTAAGTGAAATATGTGGTAATTTGTGATAGGTAAGTACTTGTATTTAATTTTTTTTGAACGATTCTCAAGTGATTTGGGATAGATAACGATCATCTTTCTTTAGTCTTTCCCTTTTATTGTACTAGTGTACTCTACACACTATTGCTAGTATATTTCTCCCTGTTTCACGCCTTTACTCTTCTAAGTTTATTGTAGTCCTTACTACCTTTGTAAGTAGCCCCTTTCTCCCCTTCTCTTATTGGAAAAAAAAAAGGTTTTCAATATATTTATAGTTGTTTGCTTTAAGTCTTGTTGCCTTTGCTGTTTGTACTTAGTTTTTTTGTGTGGTAGTTACTACAGCCATTTCTTCTGAGCTAACATAGCTGACAAAGAAAAAAAACCCTACAGGTTTTAAGAAATGTGAAAAGTGTGGTCAAAAGATTCCCTTCTCTGACACACACACCCTTTGTGTTTATTGCCTTGGCCCACTCCACCTGCAAGAGAGTTATGCAATATATTGTGCTTTCAACCCCCCCCAGTGTTAGTGAAACACAAGAACAAATTCATCTTAAAGGGGCTTTTACCATCTTCTTTTGGTGGTGCCATAGCTGGAGAACCTTTCAAAAAAGTTGTCACACTCATCTCTGAGCTCTTTTTCTGTTTCTTCTATGACCTTAGAAAAAACTTCAAAAAGACGTTCAGATCCTACAGTTTTCTTGGATCGATCCAAGAAAAAAGAAAATTAACCTATCGGATCTGACCCCTTCAGATCAGGGAGTCTTTCTTCAGATTGGACTGTTTCTTCAGCTCCAAAGTCTCCAAAAACTAAGGGGTTGTCGGATCTGCCAAGACTACTGGACATACTTCCTAGGACAAGATGCTCCCCATCTGTGGACCTGGTCCCATCAAAAGTGCCTTCTCTCTTTCTTTATAGAGTGGATTCTCCTTCTAGACAGTCCTCTCACTCTTCTAGAAGCCTTACTGTAGAAGAGAGGATAGAGAGACAGGAGAGGGCAGCGAGACAGATCCTCTCTGCGCAGTGCCACCCAGTTGTTGCACTGATTCCTACCCCTTTGGGTCAGGAATACCATAAATCCAAGACACCATCTCTAACTTTTCCTCCTCTGACTCCATCTGTGGTTTTGGAGCCCTTAGATCAGAGTTGTCCAGGCCTGTCTTACTCGGATCTGAAGCTTGCTCTGTGCTATCAGATCTGGAAAGCTCTCTCAGATGATTCTACCCTGTTGGATCTAAGGTGTTTCAGTCAACCCTGAGAGCTTTAGAGCCATCTTTATATGTTGGAGCTTCAACACGAGTTAGCTCGGCTCAGTCTTCTCCCTCAGGGTGACTTTCTTTGGAGCAGGGAAGGACCAAGGATCAGAAAGCCCTCCTTTCAGGCCTGAGTTCCTATCCCTCTCTGGGAAGGTCAGCCTTTAGGACTTTGTAGAGAGCCCTGTCAGCTACCATGACCCAGACGAGTCCTATCCCCTTGGTTCCTGCATCTACATCTCCCCCATCTCTGCGTCAAAATGTTTCGGCTAACTCTCCCACAGGGACAGCCAGTAACAAAACCCGAGGAACAATTTTTCTACCTCTTCTGATACCTCCCCAAATTATCCCCTCTGAGGAGGACCCTTGGGAAGAGGACATGTAAGAGGAAGCATCTGGATTCTCCCGAATCTGTCACTGAAGACACAGATTTTGAGGAGGGCAAAGGTTCCCCATGGTCACCTTTCTGTGGATGTCTTGTTTGGAGACATCCTCAAAATCCTAAAACAGAGAGGTGGCTGGAAGCCCAGCAACCCTTCCTTGTAGAAATCTGTGCTCTTGGAGGAATTTGGTACCAGTCTAGCTACTTCTTGGGTGATTCCGCCTGCCGATGTGCTCCTCTAATTGATCTTGTGGCAGGCATGGAAGGAGCCTGACTCCTTTGAGCCCATTCCAAGGAAGCCTGATAAAATTATGACCTCTCCAGAAGACAAGCAGTTCTAGTCCAAGGGCCCCCCTGTTGATGCCATGGATGTAGTGGTGGCCACCAGTAAGGGAACTAGCTGAAAAAAAGTTCTTCTGTTCATCCCTCTAACAAGGAGTCATGGTCAATGGACAGGTTTGGGAAGCATGTCTGCCCTTCAGGAACCTTCTTCTTGAGGTCTTTGAACTATATGGCATATTTCACCAGACTATAAAGGGATCAGTTAAAAGAACCCTGAGATACCCTCACAGGAACCATGTCTAAGGAGGTGAAGGATTATGTCACCTCACAACTGGTGACTCTGCAATCGATATTGAATTCATCCATGAGAATTATTTCCAATCTGGCAGAAGAAACCTCAAGGGCAGTGGGTTCAGGCGTAGCCATTAGGAGACACACCTGGATGCACTTGTGTGACTTCATGGAGTCTTGTAAGTCCATGTTCATCAATGCTCCTTTTGACAGCATGTCTCTATTTGGCCCCAAAGTGAAAGATACATTGTCCAGGTGTGAGAAGGATGGAAAGACACTTTCTGCCATGGGCATGTGTTTTTCCACCCCTCCACAAAGATCCTTCCTGAGGAATCATGGGGGGGTGGAAAGTTGTGGTTCAAGAAATCACAGGGATCTTTCCAGGACACACGTGGGGGGTCTTCCCCCAGAGGCAGAGTGGAAAACTCAAATGGTAGGCACCGCCCTTACAGCAGAGGAGGCCTGCAACATCAAGGGTCCAGAGAACCATTCTTTGGCAAACCCTTCCAGCGCTCCTTATAGGAGGGCCCAACTGTCCCTCTCTGTTGGCAATTCAGGGTTGTTTGTCCCTGCACTTGACAGCCTGGCTAGAGATAACAAAAGATACTTGGGTGCAGAGGATACATAATTCCATTTTCTCTCCAATTTCCAGGACCCTCCCGATGTTCCACCCAAAGGAATCAGGCAGCTGTTCAAATACAAAAGCTGCTAAACAAGAGAATCATCCAAGTGGTCCCCCCAGACCAGAAAGGATCTGGAACTTACTCAAGATTATTTTTAGTGCCAAAGAAAACAGGGAACTGGAGACCAGTTCTGGATCTCAGCAGCCTGAACAGGTTTGTTCGAAAGAGTTCTGGATGGTCATGGTTCAGTCTATTCTTCCGCTTTTGCAAAAGGATGACTGGATGTGCTCTATAGATCTCCAGGATGTGTACTACCATATAAAAGTAAACAGACAATCCAGGAGATTCTTACGCTTCTGGCTAGGAGCCAGTCATTATCAGTTCAGAGCATTGCCCTTTGGTCTCACCACAAGTCCTAGGATGTTCACCAAATGTATGGCAGTAGTAGCAGCTCACTTGAGACTGCAAGGATTCTGTATGTTTCCATACTTAGATGATTGGCGTATTACTGCTCCGACCAGACATCAACTCATCATGGCAAGAGAAGTCATCCATGCTTGCACAAAGTTAGGAATAACCATAAGTTTTGAAAAGTCAAATCTAGAGCCAGCTCAAATATAGAATTCATATAAGTGCTATTGGACACAAGATCAACAATAGCCTCCCTTCCCCATTCCAGAGTTCAAAGTTTAAGGTCACAAGTCAACAAGATACTTTGCAGTACCACAATCTCAGCTTGCATAGTTCTACAAGCTCTAGGATCAATGGCATCAGCGATAACCCTTGTTCCGCTAGCCAGGTTTCACATGAGGATTCTACAATGGATGTTGACATCTCAGTGGTCGATTCTTCAACTACCCTTGTCTGCTCCAATATGAATTACCAAGTTGTGCAAGAAAAGTCTAATGTGGTGGATCCAATCAGAACTGCTACAGTGCTGTCCATTTGTCCCCTCACAGCTCAAGGTCATAGTGACCACGGACACTTCCCTGGTAGAATGGAGGGGCATTACCTGGGAAAGACAGTCCAAAGCATGTGGTCCCCTGAACAGGCCAATTTACATATCAACATACTGGAGTTAAGAGCAGTGCTTTGGCACTGCAAGCCTTTCAGGCCAGTTTAAGACCTTTCAAAACTAAACACTTCCCAAACTAAAAATACTGACCTTATAAACCCTTTTCCTCTTTTGCCATACAATGCTTTTCTGGTCAGTCTAGATCTCAAAGATGCCTACCTGCACATTCCTATTCACTCACACACAATAAAGGTTTCCTAAGATTCTGTGCCTTATGACTGCACTTTCAGTTTACATGTTTACCCTTTGGTCTATCCAACACACCAACAGTCATCATAAGACATTGTCTTGCCCCAGTCATGACCTTCTGCAAACTTCAAGGCATTAACATTTCCAGCACAGACATTTTCTTAAGTGTCTCATAAAAACAATTCCATTGCAAGAGTATTCCTGAGCAGTCTGGGTTATGCATCACCTCATCCATTCTTGTGATCTATTTGCCAAACTCCACCTGTGCAATAATCAGTGGTTCATCAAATCCATTTAGCATCTGCCTCCTCTAACCTCCCCAATCCTTGTCCTCAGTTTCAAGAAAAAAATCAACTTTTGGCCAGCCAAATCCTAGTAATCTAAATATCTTTTTTTCTCCCACCACTCATTCTCAGTAACATCAGACTTTGCATGGGGGCAGTGGCAAGTGTTAAGGTCCAGGTCATTTAGGAGCCTCATTTAAGATGAAAACATAACTATCAAGGGAATAATGGCCATAATAAAAGCTCTCAAAGTTCTCAATCAACTGAGGATATCTGAACCACTGTCAGTGATAAACTCTACAGTGATGGGTTATATATACAAATGGGGGGGGGGGGCAATGTCCTATCTCCTTTGCAGACTAGCTATGATTACCTTAGAATTGGCAACTGAGAATACTAACTCTACAGTCAACATATATTATTAGAACACAATAGCAGACCCTGAGTAGATCTACACCCACTGGTCTTTTAGGAGATTGAACAACCTGTGAGGAACACCCCAGATAGACTGCTTCCTATCTCAATAAACAACTGAAAACAATTTTGTTCCAGGACACCTAGCAAAAAGATCTAGAAACATATACATTTGACTTTCCTGGAAAAGGAGTGTTCCTTTATCCTTTCTTCTGATATCCAAAGTCTTACTGCCGATCATGGATGACTTGACAGATATGCTTCTGGTGCATTCTTTTTGATCCAGTCCACATTGTTTTTTCCTGAAAGTGGTCAGGGGCAATTAACAAAACCTACCTCACAAAGTGGACTTACTCACTTAGGGAAAGGATCCCTCAGATTAACTCCAACATTCAAAATCTCAATCTAACTAAATGATGCTATGTTTTTGTTTGAATTTATGCACCTTTTTGTTTCTTAAGAATGCAATAGGTGTTAAAGGAAGCATGAAAACCTGTCACTAAGAAAGCATATTAAGTGAAATGGAAGAGATTTTCTAGTTAGTGGCATAACGGAGAAAAAGATCCAGTCCAAGTGTGAATTCCTCTGCTTCTTTAGTTCCTGTATGAATTGCTCATTTCAGGTCTAGTATAGACTTCTACCTAGGTTCACGTTTCAGTCATTTCAATTGTTCTGCCACCAGATCCCCCTCTTTCCTCTTTATTCCAAGTCAATTTCTGAAAGGGATACTACGTGTGATGCCACTAAAAAAAATGGTACCTTCCTTGGATCTAAATTTTATGTTTTATGCTGCAGAAATTAGTTACATTTCTTTTTGAACCTGCAGCCACTTTTGCCTGAAGTTTCCAGCTTGGAAGACTGTTTTACTCATTGTTCTGACCTCTGCAAGATGGACATCCCAATTACAGGCCCTGATGTTTAGTCAACATTTTTTGATCTTCTATAAAGATAGGGCGAGTTTTAGAACCATTCCTTCCTTTGTGTCAAAAGTTGTTTCTAAATTTACATTAAACCAGACTATTAATCTCCTTGTTTTCTACCCTGGATGGAAAAATAACAGAAAGAATTCCATTCACACACACACACAAATTTTACTAGGACAATACTAAAGACTAGAAAATATAGCCAGCCATTACTTCCTTTGATGGTGAGGAAAAAAGTTGGCAATTATCTAAGCATACCATTTTTAGATGTCTGTCACAGGCTATTCAATTTTGTTACTTAAACTAAGGCACCAATCCCCCAAGGCTCATTCTACCACAGCTGTGGTCACTTCTGATGCTTTATGTAAATGAGCGGAATAAATCTATTCTACAGGGAGTTACTTGGTCCACAATACACACTTTCACTAAGCATTACAAGCTTGATTCAGTTGTTAGAGCTACTTTCCAAGAATTCCTAGGCTCTGGCCCTTCTCCTTCCACCCTTTCTTCCTGAGCTTTAGCAATCATGCCATGCAATTATAACTACTGCAAAAGTAATCTAAAAATATTTTGTAAGTTAGCTTACAACACTGTACTAACAATAGTAGTTTGAACAGATCACTGTTAGCAGTATTCCCTTCTACAGGAGGAAATTGAGTTCCTTAAGTCCCTATTTTTGGACAGAGGTTATCCACCTGCTTTTTTTCAGAGCATCCTCAGTGAGATTCTTCTTAAGAGGGATAGGTGCTTTCCATCACTACTAGGCACAGGTACACCATTCCCTAGAACTCAAGTAAAGAGAGATCAGACCAATTCCAAGAGTTTTGTTTATACCTATTCAGCTGATTCTGAATTCATAGAAAGAACTATGAAGGTTTTCTGGCCCGTGGTTACCTCACATGAGGAATTTAGTAACTTGTTTCCTCCTCACATTTCCTTTATTAGAAAAAGGAATACCAACTTGAAGGGCATTTTTGAGCATAACATGAACATAAAGACCAGGCCAGACTATTTCAGCTGTCAGAAAAGGAAAGGAACATTTAAACGTGGCAGATGTCATCAATGCCCTTTCATTGCTAATACCCACAAAATACATGTCTCAGCTCGCAACATCACTTTAACAGCCAGTGACTACTACTCTTGTTATTCTTCAGGCGTGGTTTACCTAGGTTTTTGTGAGGGATGTGCATCTTTTTACGTGGGTAAAATGGAAATGGCTTTGAAACGAAGCATATACGAACATGGATATGACATTAAAACTAAAAAAGACACTAATGCCTTTTTCAAGCATTCCTTGGTATGCCCTAATATGTCTATTCGTTTCTTTGTCCTTGAAAAAGTTTCTCCAGACCAGAGGGGAGGGGATTGGGAAACCACACTTGCCTCGAGAGAATTGTTCTGGCAATTGAGATTGAATGCGACAAGATTTCCAGGATTAAATGACAGCTTGAGTCTAGCTAGCATTCTGAAAGCCAGAAGCAACGCTCTTTGACCGTTTGAGTTTTTCCCAAGTGGTTTTGGTTATCCAGCCTTTCTTTCCATCCTTTTACTTCTCCCCCTCTCCCCCCCTTCCCTTCCCTCTTTGCCTTGCTGTGTTTTCCCCTATTTCCTCTTGTTCTGAGGCCACACTTTGTTTAGACTGTTCTTCTTTTTTTCCTTTTTCGTTCCCATTTTTAATTAACATCGCAGACAAGTTTGAGTATAGGGTTACAACTGGTTTGCGCTACCTATCTAACTTTTCAGTTAAGAAATTGCTAAGCAGCTCCCATAAGGTCACGCATCAAAACGGACACTGAGTGTATTTCTATAGCTAAGTATTTATAAGTTTTTGTTGACAGTATGTTAATGCTGATTCTGATAAACATATTTTGCCAACAATATGTGTTTACTATTGACAGAGTTTTAGGTATTTATACTATTATAGTTATTAAATTAACTTTTTAACTCAACTCAAATTTAAAGTTTGTTTGTATTAACTTACAATAATGTTTTTAACGAATTGTAAGGATGCATAGTATTACGCATTGTTTCAAATTCTTTTAATGGAGAGCAATTTTATCAATTAACGTCATCAAGTAATTAACCTATGGTTGAGAATTAATGCACTTTAAATGTACTACGTGGAAGCATTACTTGTTACACTTGAAAAAGCCTGGTAATACCAGGCGAAAGCGCTTGTGGTGTTGATTTTGATTAAATACGTTGGACTTGGATTATCCTTGGCTTCGTTTTTTTCTATTTTATGGTTGCTTTTGTTCCAGCTGGAGTTGCTAGCAGCAGGAATTTTGCACTACATTTTCAGCGGCTTGGCAGTCTTTAATCCGAGGAAGGTATCTTCTGCATTTTGGTTCCTGGTTTTTGAGTTTTGATACGCTTTACACGTTTGGTTGGTATGGCAGAAGATTTATCGGTCCCGGATTTTGCTGAAACGCCGCTGGCACTTAGAGAAGAACCAGATGACACGCCGGTGACGAGAAAAGAGTTCAACCAGGTCATCACCCTCCTTGCTCAACTTAACAAAACTTTGTTACAAGTGAACAACTCTCATGGCATGAGCGTAGCTGGTAACCAGCAGCACAACAAGGAAAAAGAGCGCAACGGAGAGCAGTTAAGAGACTTGAGAGGGACTTACACTTTGAATCAACCGGTTATTGTGGACCATCCTATTGGTTCTTCACAGGGCAGTCTGCCCAACAACAAAAATGAAAGCAGAGATGTTCGGACGGGCAATAGCTTTAACTTTAAAGCGTGGACTGAAAAAGAGTTGCATTTTTCAGCAGGTACAGTGAACACCAATTTTGAACATTTGGACAATAAATTTGACGCATTTAAAAACAAGCTGTACGCATATAAGAATTCCCAGCTTGAAATCAATTATTTAAGGGAATGTTTAAAAGTGGAGAGAGTCCCTAAGGGGCTAAGATGTTTCCGGTTCCCCAATAACGCTCACAAGGGCTCAATCCTACATTCCCAGTTGACTGACTTGTTTAACAAGACTGGATTAGAAATGTTAAATTTGATGGTGAATGATTATATTAACAAAGGCAATTGTATTTTGAAGGAGCTCAATGATTTACATGATGGTATTACTAAGGATGACAGTTTTAATAGTCTTAAAAAGAAGTATGATGACACTTTTAAGGAGGTTGATGCATATTGTTTTAAAGTTTTAGATAGAAAAGCAAAAAAAACTCGAAAGGGATTTAATTGAGTATAGGGAGGGTAGGGCCTATCCAGCACCTATTAGCAGACAAAGAACAAATGTTAATGTGATAAGTCTGGATGAAACACAGGTCATAAACGAGGAATACAGCTACCCAAATTCTGACATGCCTAGGAGAAGTGAGCGCCTGGCTCAAAAAGGTACTAACAATGGACAACAGGGTTTTCTAGGTCCCCAGGGCAGACCACGGGGGAAAACGAATCAGTTTCAACAGAACCCATGGGAGAGGAGGTAACAGGTGGTTGCAATAAAATTTTGGCAGAGTCTGCACAGTTTTTTATTGAGGAAGAACAAGGAGCATGTAAAATCAGGACTATAGATAACTTCACCATTTATAATTTTACCGAATTGGAAACTTCTTTACATTTTTTTGAGTCGTTTACCAAAGGGTTACATTACGTTCCACACAAACCTAGCTACCTTCCTAAACCTTTGATTGAGCTAAAATTATTCATTAGGAACTTAAATTTAACATGTATTTTTAAGAATCAAACTGACCAGGTGGAAGCCTTACATAGAAGCAGCACTTTTAACCCCCCTATTCACCCTACTTTAAAAATCTTTGAAGAGCTTATTGAAAGTACTTTGAGAGAAAATCTTGGCAACAAGCGGACACTTTATCCCACTAACTTTTCACAAAGATTACAATTTGTTATTGACACCTTGAAAAAAGATAAGATCAGGGTGATGAAACCCGATAAGGGAGGGGGGATTGTATTAATGCACCAGTCAGACTACGAAAATTATATTCATGAATTATTACAGAATGACAGCATTTATGAATCCATTTCTCTCAATGAATTAAACATCGCACTAGCAGACATAAAATACTGTTTATATGATTTATTATTGCAAGGTGCCATCGATGAAAAATCTTATAACTACTTACTTGTACCCAAACCAAAAACCCCCATTTTATTTGGTATACCTAAGGTTCACAAAGGGGTTAATCCCTTAAAATTTCGCCCCATTGTAGCAGGGGCAGGGAGTATAACAGAACCCTTGAGCAAATTTGTGGATTTCCATCTAAAAAACTATGTTTCCAGTTTAACCTTCGTATGCAAAGATTCTTGGGAATTTTTAACTTGCTTGGACCAAAGCATTGACCATTCGAATCTACTTATGGTAACAGTAGACATAGTAGAACTGTTTCCCAGCATTCCGCACAGCACGGGCATGGAATGGTTCAGTGAAATGTTATGTAAGGAGTCCAAGTTAAGTAATGGTTTGGTAAATTTAGTTATAGAATTCATGACCATGGTTTTATCCAACAACTTCATTTACTTTAATGGCGAATTTTTTCGTCAAAAAAGTGGGGTTGCCATGGGAGCGCCTTGCGCTAGTGCGTACGCTAACATAGTGTTACACAAGTGGGAAACGGAATTTATCCACTCTACTAGTTGGAAACACCATATCAAATTTTATAAAAGATACCTTGATGATATCTGTATTTTTTGGGAGGGTACGGAAGAACAATTCCTTCTTTTTATAGACCACTTGAATAGCATGACCAGTTTTCTTAAATTTACGTACAACATTAGCAACACAACTCTTCAATACTTGGATGTTTGGTTGACAAAAAATCCCAATCACACAGGTTTTTGTTCAAAGGTGCACAGAAAAAGTACATACTCTAACTCTTTCCTCCATTTTGACAGTGGACACCCTCTGCACATAAAGAAAGGAATTATTAAGGGACAACTGGTAAGAGCCTGCAGAATGTGTAGTACCACTGATTATCTACAGGAGGAAATTGAGTTCAAGTCCCTATTTTTGGACAGAGGTTATCCACCTGCTTTTTT
Source organism: Protopterus annectens (assembly GCF_019279795.1). NCBI lineage: Eukaryota > Metazoa > Chordata > Ceratodontiformes > Protopteridae > Protopterus > Protopterus annectens. The sequence goes on along the minus strand of NC_056744.1, from coordinate 37,310,772 downwards.
TCAGAGCATCCTCAGTGAGATTCTTGTTAAGAGGGATAGGTGTTTTCCATCACTACTAGCCACAGGTACACCATTCCCTAGAACTCAAGTAAAGAGAGATCAGACCAATTCCAAGAGTTTTGTTTATACCTATTCAGCTGATTCTGAATTCATAGAAAGAACTATGAAGGTTTTCTGGCCCGTGGTTACCTCACATGAGGAATTTAGTAACTTGTTTCCTCCTCACATTTCCTTTATTAGAAAAAGGAATACCAACTTGAAGGGCATTTTTGAGCATAACATGAACATAAAGACCAGGCCAGACTATTTCAGCTGTCAGAAAAGGAAAGGAACATTTAAATGTGGCAGATGTCATCAATGCCCTTTCATTGCTAATACCCACAAAATACATGTCTCAGCTCGCAACATCACTTTAACAGCCAGTGACTACTACTCTTGTTATTCTTCAGGCGTGGTTTACCTAGGTTTTTGTGAGGGATGTGCATCTTTTTACGTGGGTAAAACGGAAAGGGCTTTGAAACGAAGGATATACGAACATGGATATGACATTAAAACTAAAAAAGACACTAATGCCTTTTTCAAGCATTCCTTGGTATGCCCTAATATGTCTATTCGTTTCTTTGTCCTTGAAAAAGTTTCTCCAGACCAGAGGGGAGGGGATTGGGAAACCACACTTGCCTCGAGAGAATTGTTCTGGCAATTGAGATTGAATGCGACAAGATTTCCAGGATTAAATGACAGCTTGAGTCTAGCTAGCATTCTGAAAGCCAGAAGCAACGCTCTTTGACCGTTTGAGTTTTTCCCAAGTGGTTTTGGTTATCCAGCCTTTCTTTCCATCCTTTTACTTCTCCCCCTCTCCCCCCCTTCCCCTTCCCTTCCGTCTTTGCCTTGCTGTGTTTTCCCCTCTTTCCTCTTGTTCTGAGGCCACACTTTGTTTAGATTGTTCTTCTTTTTTTCCTTTTTCGTTCCCATTTTTAATTAACATCGCAGACAAGTTTGAGTATAGGGTTACAACTGGTTTGCGCTACCTATCTAACTTTTCAGTTAAAAAATTGCTAAGCAGCTCCCATAAGGTCACGCATCAAAACGGACACTGAGTGTATTTCTATAGCTAAGTATTTATAAGTTTTTGTTGACAGTATGTTAATGCTGATTCTGATAAACATATTTTGCCAACAATATGTGTTTACTATTGACAGAGTTTTAGGTATTTATACTATTATAGTTATTAAATTAACTTTTTAACTCAACTCAAATTTAAAGTTTGTTTGTATTAACTTACAATAATGTTTTTAACGAATTGTAAGGATGCATAGTATTACGCATTGTTTCAAATTCTTTTAATGGAGAGCAATTTTATCAATTAACGTCATCAAGTAATTAACCTATGGTTGAGAATTAATGCACTTTAAATGTACTACGTGGAAGCATTACTTGTTACACTTGAAAAAGCCTGGTAATACCAGGCGAAAGCGCTTGTGGTGTTGATTTTGATCATTAAATACGTTGGATTTGGATTATCCTTGGCTTCGTTTTTTTCTATTTTATGGTTGCTTTTGTTCCAGCTGGAGTTGCTAGCAGCAGGAATTTTGCACTACATTTTCAGCGGCTTGGCAGTCTTTAATCCGAGGAAGGTATCTTCTGCATTTTGGTTCCTGGTTTTTGAGTTTTGATACGCTTTACAGTATTACCACCCTTCCCTGACCCTTTTTAGATGCACTTTTCTCAGGTTGGAATGGAGTATCCCTCTTTACTTTTGCTCTTTTGATGTGACAGCTGGGTTTCAACCTCCCTTTTCAGGAGAAGAAAGCTGAGTTTTGGTATGCCTGTACACCACTCTTATTTTTACCAGCACATATTCTTGTGCTACGGGTGGCTGTATGGTGCATAAGGAAGACTGAAGCTTTGTAGAATGACCAGAGGAATTATATCCTTGGAAGGATACAGCCTGAAAAGTTATGACTATTGCAGCAGTGATCTACTTAAACTATACTTTTTGCTTCCAAAGTACAAAATGCTAACCCTGCAAAGCCTTCTACTCTTTATTACTTCTGTAAGCTTACATGGTTATCTTGGACCCGAAAAATGCTCATCTCCACACCCGTATTGCCACGGCTTACAGACAACTCAGATTTGCAGAAAGGATTTTTCCACTAATGGTTCACATCCTTGTCCTTTGCCTTACCTATTTGCAGACAGGCTCTAAACAAAGTAGCTGCATTTTATAGGACAAAGGACATTCTTGCTTACTTATACTGGGGCAATTGCTAGGATAAGGCAGCATCCCTTGGTTAGATCAGAAAGCTGCAGAATTTACGCAAATTACTCAGTCCTTTGGGCTCTCTTTAAACCTCTCAAAATAATAATGCCACAATCTACTATTACCCTGAATCAAAAGATTTGTCGTGGCGGATAAATCAAGTTTACCAGGAACTCGTGGAATGCTCTTTAAGTTAACTTCAGGATCTCAGACCCTCTCTACAGACTCTCAGAATTCAGCTTGGGATGAATATTTGGGGAGACTTGAGAATTCAGGGGTCTTGGGGCAGGGTAATAGGGAAGAGAGACATCAACATACAGAAGATTATGGCAGTGATTCTACCTATCAAGGCAGTCAAGCCCATTTGGCAACAGGGAACCTTATACATTCAACTAGGCAATACCAGTGATGAGGTTCCTCCTCTGCTTATATAGCATACTACTGACCAAGTGGTCTAAGTGAATGAATACTGCACCTTGAGGGAGCACCGATGTGTGGTTTTGGCCTCTTGTGAAGACCACGTCTGTTGAACTGTCCCATGTAGATAATACCCCGAACCCCAATAAGAATGCATCCTTAGTTATAGTGGAGGTGGGGACAGGGTCAACAAAAGGTCTTACTCTACACCAGCTGCATGAATTTGACCACAGCAGTAGGTGACTGATGCAAACATTTAAAAGTCTTGTTATATATTACATGGGCTGTGTTACTCAATTCAACTACCGTCCACTGTAGGACCATCATGTTGGGTCTAGCATGCTGATCCATCTGATCTGAAGCAGTCATAAGGAGCTAGCAACTTGATGACTGCAATTACACTGACAGACTCGTTGTTTGACAGATGCAAGACTGCTTCAATAATGGTGTATTATCCTGTCTGGTGGTAGTTGGGCTTTCTGCCTCATTGTATCCAATGACAGCAGATAAAGATTAGGCACTATGAGGGATCCACTTGAGACTTTGGTAGACTGACCATGATCCCCATGGATAGGTATAGGTTAAGGAAAAATTGCCTTGCTGTAACAAGTCTTTCCATAGGAGGTACTGCAATGAGCCAGACATCTAAGCAAGGAAAGATTTTTTTTAAACCCAAACAGGTGTATATGGACTGTGAATGGAGTCACACTTGAAAACTCAGGGTGATATGAAGAGGCCAAATGACAAGGCTCTGAATTGATAATGACTGGCTCCCCACCTGAAAGAATAGGAATCTTCTGGATGACTTCACTATTTTGATGGGTAGGTGTACATCCCAGAGATGCAAACAGCATGTAAACAAGGTAGGACAGACTGCACCATGACCATCCAAATGACTGTTTCTTTTACACTGATTCAGATGACTAAGGTCGACAACTGTCAGAGATGCAGTGTCTTTTGGGCACCAACTAGAAGTGACAGTAAAACATAGACCTTTTCTGGTTTAGTGGGACCTCTTTCTGTAGAAGGTTGTTTACCTCCTGTTGTGTCGTCTTTCTCTGATGGGATGGGTGCATGAGACAGATGTTTGGGCAATCTTAAAAATTGTACCGATTAGTCTCTGGATACAATTTCCCCCATCCATTTGTCAAGTTTTATGTCCCGTCATGTGGACAAATGCAGGAAAACACATCCCAAACTGCCTCCAAAGCAGTAAAGTGGTCAACCCTTCAAGGTACATACTGGTAAAATCCATGAAATTAGCCCCTCAACCCTTGCTGCTATGGACCACCTCTGTCTCCTGGGTGGTGGTTACAAGACAACACTCCTGTACAATGGGATTCTTTGTCATACTGCTGCTTCTCCTGTGAATATTGGAATTTGCAAAACCATCTATTTTTTACACCTTATGGAGCATTTTGCCCTGTTGTTCACACTGCAGCAGTTGTTTTTGTCCTTTTGCCAAGAAAAGGAAGTTCTGTGAAAGTTATTGTGCAGTGCTGCACATTGTCTGTAAGAAGCAGGCAGACCAAAATGCCTGAGACAACTGCTCTGTCCACTGTATTATGTAACAGTCAAATGGCCAGCAAATAGAGTTAATGGTTGCCACGTGGGCCCTCAGTTTGCCCATGGTAAATGTTTCAAAGTACCTGTGATTTTGTCAGCTAAATTCCTCTGAAACCTTATCGTATGTGCAAAGTAATTCACTGCCATGACAGAAAAGGTACTTTATGCATATACCCATCTTCTGAGTTTATCCATCATCTGCGATAGTCTGTTAAAAGGGTGACTAGTCTAAGCATCCCCTAGGAGATCACATATGGTGACGACTGACAAATATAGAATCAACAAATGGAACTTTGCCCCAGTGGTGACCATCCTCGGAGGGGGGGGGGTTTCTGTCCAGCTTCAGTGGGATGAGCTCAGCTATGTCTTTTGGATCACACTGTATTAATCAGCCTGCTGAGGGTAGTACTACCTAAGCAACTGAGGGGGGGGGGCAATGATCTATAAGCCTCTTGCAAGATCTCTTCCCTAAGGGGAGGTGGGAGCATCTGACCATTACCTACTATGCCTCATTTCCATGATCTCACCAAATGTGGAGTCTTCAGGAGGGGAACGGAAGCCTCCACTTCATAGAGATCTGGGACGGGAGACTGAAGGGGAGTCCAAGTGCTTTGTTTTGCACTACCTCTTCCAAGGGGTGCTTGGGGAGGAAGGTTTATCCAGGAGAAGGCATTCCAGACCTTGGCAATTCTTGCTTATATGGCCATCTGTCCTATGATGGCAAGATCAAAGTACAGCAAAAAGTCTCAGTTTCAACAATGTTTACGAGTGAAACCAATGAGACTTGTATCTACACCTGGTCAGTGCTCATGTGAATAAATTAGACACTGTCATTTGTGCCAGACACACAGTGTGTCTGGCTGAGTTTTTGTACATAACTTCAGATTAACCTATGTATTATATGCCAGCATGACTAGCGATGATATTGTAAATAGGTTCTTAATGTTGATTTATGTTTGTACAAAATGCTTTATAGACTTCAACAGTGTTCCTTTACATTTCTAACTGTGCATATTTGTGAAGAAGATTAACTTCAGACGGTCTCAGAATCGGCTAGGATGTCATTGGAATGCTGACAGTTGCTATGTGATACTGTCAGAGGCTGTAAGACAGGAAGGAACTTTAATAAACAGCTGTTGGTTGATTTTCAAAATATAAAATGAAAATTAGAACTGGAACAGTTGTGACAGGTTAGTCTACTCTATAAAAGAGTCTGCGGAACACAGCTGCTGTCAGTTAACAGCTAGTTATAGGCAGTTGTTCGCAGTTGTTCACAGTTGTACTGTGCAGTGGATACCCAAAATGAATCACGAAGAGCTGTAAGCCTACCTTTGCTCTGTTATAATAGTTTAATTTAGATCTGGGACAGTGTTCTTTAGTCAGATAGGAAAATTATAACTAATCAGTTAAGAGTTTTTCTAAATGTTGGATTTCTGTCCTTCAGTATTAATTTAATTTTCCCGGTGACTGAATTCTGCTTATTGGAAATTACTGTTTTATACATTTTTAATCATTTTGCTCAGTATTACATATTATTAACTTATATTGTGGCTGGTCAATCAGTGTTTTCTTTAGTGATTTGAGTGTGCTTATATCTGCTTTGATAACTTCCCAGGCCACTCCGAAAGTCTGGCTGCTTTAGGTCATTTGCTATCATTTGTTTTAATATCTAATTTTCATAATTGGACACCCCTTTAAAGGGGCATGAAGGCTGATTGGGGGCAGCATGTTACCGTATTATTTTGGGGAAGTGGCACAGCTGGAAATCTGTGTCAGGCTTTCCCAGAAGCATTTGGATGTGTGAGATTTAATTTATTTAATTGTGAGTGTATCAGAGGTCTTATACTGGGACACATTGCTGTGCAATAAGGAGTTATACTTGGGGTGGACAAAAGTATACAATTCAGTCCCAGGTTAAACAGCTTGTTCCTGTTGTGCTTTTAGTGGAAGTTGTGAGATTTTACTCCTGTTTAAGTGACGGTTTCACACTGGAGTCAGTAGTGAGGACTAAAGCTCCTTAGTTACTGACCCAGGATAGTAAAGAACATCACATTATTATTGGCAGTCCAGTGGGGTATTATCTGGACATCACAATCACTTTGGAGTTCCTCTGCATTGATCTTTCAGAGCTCCTCTGCACTGATCTGTCAACTAAGTTACTGTGGTCCAAAAATGTTGGCAAAGATCCCATCAGCACTGGTAGAGAAAAAGTACAGTTTTGTACCTACCATAAATGTAGATGTTCGAAGATCCACATTGCTGCAGTCATAACCTGTGGGTAGTCCGCTGTCCTCGGTCGGCCCGAATACCAAAGTATTAGGCTGGCGTCGGTCATGGGCGCTCAGATCTGATGTCAGTGCGTCCTGGTATTAAAGCGCATGACCGACGTCATATCCTCAGTCTTTTCTTGCCCCAGATGTCAGAAGGCCCTAAAAAGAAAGGCCACAGCCTAAAATACAAAAACCTCCAAAACCCATGTACAAACAATATCTACAACCCAAACCATACAACCACTCCAAACTACAGAGGGGAAGGAGGGAGGGTAAATTGGACTGCAGCAATGTGGATCTTCGAACATCTACATTTATGGTAGGTACAAAACTGTACTATGTTCTTCATCTCACATTGCTGCAGTCATAACCTGTGGGTAGAATCCCAAAGCAAAAGTTAAGGGAGGTTGGCAAAATCATAAAGCATTGGGAGCTGCTAATAAGCCCTGTAAGACTGCAGTGGCAAATCCAGCCCTAGATTTGGAATAAAGAGGGAGATGGTAATGTTTAGAAAAAGTGTGCACTGAACTCCAAGTAGCTGCTTCCAAAATATCTTTAGTAGCTACACCCCTTAAAAAAGCAGTAGAAGTGGCAGTAGCCCTAGTGGAATGAGGTCTGATTCCAGCCGGAATCTCCTTACCATGATGAGAATAACAAAAGGCAATACAATGGCCAATCCACTTAGAAATAGTTTGTTTAGAAACAGGTTTCCCCTGAGACCCCAAAGCAAAAGAAACAAATAACTGTTGAGACTGAAACTTTTAGTCCTGCTCAAATAATAACGCAACTGCTTGTGAATATCCAAAGTGTGCAAAATTTTCTCCCCTTTATTTTGGGGATCAGCATAAAAAGTAGGCAAATGAATAGATTGGTTCAAGGCCACATTTGAAACCACTTTAGGCATAAAAGTAGGGTTAGTACGCAGAGATACCCTATCCTTATGAAAAATCAGGAAGGGCTCAACTGCCATGAGAGCCTGTAATTCAGATACCCTTCTAGCAGACGTAATGGCCAACAAAAAAGCAGTCTTCCAAGACAAAAACTTCAACTCAGACGTAGCTGCAGGTTCAAAAGGAGGTAAAGTAAGTTTTTCCAACACAAAATTGAGATCCCAGGAAGGAGTAGGAGCTCTACGCGGGGGTCTTATGTTCTTTGCCCCTCTAAGGAATTGCTTAAACAAAGGATGAGAGAATAATGGTGGGTCACAGTCATAGTGAGCAGAAATGGCTGCAGCATGAACTTTTACAGAGGAGAAAGACAAACCCTTGTCTAATAATTCTGTAAGATATTGAAGAGAAACACTCAAATCAGGCCTGGAAACATCAAAGCTCTTTGCTTTGCTCCAAATAAAAAATCTCCTCCATTTATCAGCATAAACTTTCGTTGTACTAGGCCTTCTGGCCTCCAAAATAACATTCAAAACTTGTTGAGGAAGCTTCGACCCTCCAGGTTCTAGAACAGAATATGCCAGGCTGTTAGATGCAGGGACTGAATCCTGACATTGAGGAAATGATTGCCCGCCTGAGACAAAAGGTGTGGAATTGAAGGCAAAGGCCAAGGAGGCTCCCGTACTAAACTCCTCAGCAGAGGGTACCAGTGCTGTCGAGGCCAATCTGGAGCTATTAGAATCATGGAGGGCTTGTCTTGTCTGACCTTCAAGAGCACCTTGGGAAGGAGATGCAGAGGAGGAAAGGCATAGACGTGAAGATTGCTCCAACTGAATGATAGAGCATCCACTTTCCAAGCTGTTGGATGAAACATCTTCGTGCAAAACTTTGGCAACTGGAAATTTAGTGGAGAAGCGAACAGATCTATGTCTGGAGTCCCCCATATCACTGTCAACTGTCGAAATACATGAGGATCCAACTTCCACTCGTGGGGATCCACCATCTGTCTGCTCAAAACATCTGCTAAGGAGTTCTGTGCTCCTGGCAGAAACCTTGCCTGAAGAGTGAGGTGCAAACTGAGAGCAGTCTCCCACAAAATCATAGCTGGTCTGCAAAGAGGGTACGAATGGGTTCCCCCTTGCTTGTTGATGTACCACATGACAGTTGTGTTGTCTGTTTGAATCAACACTTGTCCCGGGTGAAGTAAATCCTTGAAAGCCATCAATGCAAATTGGACTGCTAACATCTCCTTCAAGTTGATATGTAAATGTTGAAGTCTGGCAGGCCACGTGTCTTGAACCCACTTTCCATTGAGGTGTGCTCCCCAAGCCTTGTCCGAGGCATCTGTCGTTAAGATCTGACTCGCCTCTGGTCGGGTCACAGAGAGTCCCTTGTTTAGGTGACATTCCTGAGCCCACCACAAAAATTCCTTTTGAATGCAAGGTATTATTTGAATGACAGTGTCCAGATCGTGGCAGTGTTGTGTCCATACATGTTTGAGATACCACTGTAGCTTCCTCATATGCAGTTTGGCATTGGGAAGCACCAGAATACAAGATGCCATGAACCCCAAGGCTTGAAGGACTGTCCTTGCAGTCAGCCTGGACCGTAGAGACAATTGCTGGAAGTAAAGTGTAAGGTTCCTTTGCTTGTCCGGGGTCAAAAACGCCATCTGGGAAGCTGTATTCAGTCTCACACCCAGAAAGCACATTTCCTGAGAGGGTACTAGACTGGACTTTGTTTCGTTCACAGAATACCCTAGGCACCTTAACACTGCCATAACATACTGTAGATGGTGAAGAAGCTTGTTTTTGTCCTGAGCAAGAATCAGGCAATCGTCCAAATAAGGATAAATTTGTATTCCTCTTAACCTTAAGAAGGCTATCACCGGAGCCAGAACCTTTGTGAACACCCTGGGCGCAGTAGATAAGCCAAAGGGCAATGCAGAGAACTGATAATGTAAAGTCCCAGCCCGAAAACGCAGGAATCTCCTGCAACTGGGCCTGATAGGAACATGAAGATAAGCCTCTTTGAGATCCAGAGTTACCATCCAGTGATCTTTGCCCAACAGAGGCAGAAGTTGTTGCAACGTCAACATTTTGAATTTTGGAATGTCCAGGTATGTGTTGAGGATAGATAAATCCAAAATTGGTCTCCAAGTGGTTCCTTTCTTTGGTACAAGAAACAGGCGAGAATAAAATCCTAGGCCCACTTCTGACAGAGGGACCTGCTGTATAGCCCCCATTTGAAGAAGTAAGTGAGCCTCTACTCTTTGCTGAGGAGGAACGTCTGGCATGCCTTTGAAAGGAGGCAATGTGTGGAAATATTGTAGCCTCGGTTTATAATGTCCAATACCCATTTGTCCTGGGTGACTAAAAGCCAGTTTTGCTTGAAAAGTGCCAACTTTCCTCCCAAAGGAGCTGCCAGACAGGAAGGATCTGGCAGCTGAAGATGCAGGTCATTGGGCCTGTTTACGAAAGGACTGGCCCCTGCCCTCACTTGTAGATTGTGCAGGGGAACTCCACGTTCTAGGCCTGAAAGAACCCTGAACTCTGCCCCTACCACGTCTAGATCTGCCCCTAGACTGTAAATCAGAAGAAGGGTAAGCCCATCCCTTAGTAGGCCAATTCCTGCTAAACTTAGGGGGCTGCAAAAAATCTTTAACAGTCTGCATAGACTTAGCCTTGTCTTCCATTTTCTTTAAGACAGACTCCACAGGAGGACCAAACAAAACTTCAGACTGTAAAGGAGCATCCAAAATTCTAGCTTTAACATGCTCTGACAAATTCTGATCCTTAAGCCAGGCGTGCCTGCGAATAACAGATCCAGTGGCAGCTACCCTGGAAGAAGCCTGTAAAGCATCGAAACCACACTGCAAAGAATGCTTACCCACCTGATCAGAGGCATGAACCAAATCCTGTAATTCCTTACACTCTATGCCCTCTGCCAAAGCATCTACCTTAGATTTTAACTGAGTAAGGAGAAAATTCTGGTACTTTAACATATGAAACTGGCAATTCAAAGCCCTCATTGCTAGAGTGGAAGAGGTGTACACTTTTTTACCCCACCTATCCAAAGCTCTAGAATCTTTATCCATAGGAACTGGATTCTTTACAACAGAAGCCCTGACACCCTTAGGTCCCTGACTAATAGTTTCTGGGTCAGCCCTTGGGCTCTTATACAGACATTTATGAGCCTCAGGCACTCTGTAATACCTATCTGGTTTAACTGGCGCAGGAGGCAAAGAGTCTGGATTAAGGGAAGCCTCAGAGAAAACATCCTGAACAACATCCAAAACAGGAGGTATAGCTAAGGGCCGATGTTGTGGTAAAAACAAAAATTCCCTAAGCCTCTTTCGGGAATCCGAGAAATCCTGACCTTCCCATTTAAAATGCTCTCTCATAGAATGCAGGGTTTCTGAAAAAGAAAAATCCTCTGGAGGAGAAGCAGAAGGACTGGAATCCTCTGCGTCTGAATCAGAATAAGGAGGAAAATCCTGAGTGTCTTCAGCCGAAGACTGTAATCTGAAGCCTGTTCCAAACTTTCCACCTCTGGCTCCACCCTAGGCCTCTTATCTGGAGGGGGCATAGAACCCCTGATTAAGGAAATTAAATCTTCTGCCATTTTACGCATGTGTTTTTTAGGCACAGAGCCTGCAGAACTAGGACTGACACCTGAGGAAGGCAAACCAGGCCTGCCCTTAGAAGGTACCTTAGAGACTGAAGGAGAAGGCCTAACCACCTTAGGCAAAGAAGGAAGTACAGCAACCTGAGAGGCCCCCTCAGCCTGACCAGACTCCTGAGAGGCCACATCTTGCAAAATTAACGTCTCCCCCTGAGACTCAGCTGAAACCTTGGCTGGATCTACAGATTCCACCGTAGTTTCTAAAGAACCGGCGTCCAGAACAGACGACTCATCCTGCTTGGACCTTAACGATTTTTCCTTGCGCTTCTTAGCAGTAGCGGGCGTCGGAGGATCCGACGGCATATTGTAATTACACCGCTTACCAAAGACAAGCCTAGTGCAATCTAACCTACGTTTAATGGTGCGCTTATTAAACCTAGCACAAAAGCGACACCCGACTATGTCGTGCTCAGGCCCCAAACAAGGAATACAGAGAGAGTGGTAATCCCTATGCGGTATCTGTTTCCCACAAGAAATACAATTATTCACTTTTTCTGACATCCGGAATTAACTGAGGCAAGAAAAAACAAAAATATTCCCCAACGGGGTACTTAGCCCAACTTGGTTTTGGTCTGAAACTCAAAGTACGAAAATTTCAGAACGCCGAACGGCACTTGCAAACGCTGCTTCTGCTTCGGACCATGCGGCAAAAAAGACAGAGGATATGACGTCGGTCATGCGCTTTAATACCAGGACGCACTGACGTCAGATCTGAGCGCCCATGACCGACGCCAGCCTAATACTTTGGTATTCGGGCCGACCGAGGACAGCGGACTACCCACAGGTTATGACTGCAGCAATGTGAGATGAAGAACATCTGGACACCAGCCCCGAACACCGGCACGGACATTTTGAGTCAAAATCACAAGGGAAGATTTTGGCACTGAGGGGCTGAATTCACTGCATGTCAACAAAAAAGCCTCAACAGGGCAGAGACTGAAGTCAACCCCACTCAGTGCCACACCCCTCAAGTCTAGTGGTGGACACCCCACCTATGAAGAGAACACAGAAAAAAAATAGAGATACAGGGACACACCCACTGGTTCCAAGACTCCAAGTGCCAAAACAAGGCATAGGAAAGGAGCAGTAGGGAAAGCAATTTGGGGTTCTTTTCATGCCACCCTAAACACAGAAGGGTATGAGATGAAACTATATTGAAAGTAAGCCTTCACATATGCCATCATCTTGTCTCAAGAGACTCCAGAGGGACCTGGGGAATGAAAGAATGCAGCCGATACCTGCTGTGAGGCTAAAAACTAGGGTAGCTTCTGCTGCCTGCGCTCTTCTCTGGGTAAAGTTGGTGGAATCAGTAGACTATGGGGGGGGGGCTGATCTGGATGGCATAGTGAACAAGGAAGGTCCTAGGGTAAGGTAAAGATGAACCAATCAGCCTGGGTACCATCACTAGCGGCAGTTTCTCCAAAACAGAATCGTCAGTTGTCCACCACTCTTTTCTCTTCTTCTCTGGACAATCTGGCTTGCCTGTTTGCTTATCCTTCTCTTTTTCATTTTTCTTTTATTTGGCACATTAGACTGAAGTAATTCCTTATTGATCCTTTCATCTAGTAGGGTATACGAGCTAAAACATTTGCACAAGAAACTCAAATGCCCTGCCCAAAGACATACCATGCATATATTGCATGGATGTTGGTAAGTATTTTATGCCTACACTTCCACAAACTGATGGCCTTGGTGTATGCCATGTGGAATGCTAGACTACTGGTAAAAAGATATAAAAGTATCTAAAAACTGGTGAGCAGTCAAAAATGCAATTGTTTAACTCATAGAAACTAATAAAGCTAGAAGGAAATTCAGAAGATTTTTATTTATTTATTTTGAGGACAAGAGAAGTGTGTGGGGGTGGGTGTGAGGTGAAATGTTAGGATAAAGGAAGAAACAAAGTGAAGAAAGAATCTAGTATCAAGCTCAGTGTGTGTACTGGGATGCAAAAAACCCCGAAGTTAGAGTGAAGTGCAGAGACATTGAAGCACACAATGGCAGCAACGAGATCTGGGATTTCAGAGGGAAGCAAGGGCTAATGGAATACGTAATGAGTGAAAGCTATCAAAGAGTGTTGCTGAAAGAAAAGGTGCCAATGCGACCAAGTCCACCGGTCCCAGTGTCCAGACAGGACCAATCAATCAATAAACAGACCCAACAAAAATACCAAAGCTAGCTACTTGATCCTGACCTCTTGAGATTTAGTCGCTCTCAACACTGAAGGGGCTGACAGACTGCCAAGACAAAGGAGTTGAGCCCTTTTTGACAGACACTAGGAATTGATGTTTGCTTGAATCTCCCATCACCAGGCCTGGTGAAGGAGCAAAAGATGCAGAAGGCTGATGTTTTGACCTGCTCACCCTAGAGACTGTGGAGAATGGTACAACACCCATGTAAATCTGTGTGTTAATGAATGTCTTCATTATGCACTTCATGTCATATTGCATGAAGAGAATCCAAACAGATGGCAAGGAAGGGGATGACATAGTGGAGATGGGCCTGGAATCCATGTACCTGGAAAGCTCTCTCTATAAAATAAATAAATAAATAAAATAAAAGCTTCTTGTTCATTTCTTCAGAGAAGGACCAAGAATGATGGCCATCTCAGCAGAGAATGACAACTTAGGGAAGAGTTGGGAAGGAGCACTGGTGTGGAATGGTCAGTGCCAGCTGAGAAGTCTTGGAAGGTGGTGATGGTGATTTAGGGTGAATCAATAGCAGTTGAGAGGTCTTGGTGGGCTGTTCTTGCCTTAGCAGCTTGGGAGAAGAGAAACTCTCAGGCTGCAGTTCTATTCTTCTTTTCTTTAATCTCTCTACTGGATGAAGTAATATTAACTTATTCTGACATGCCAAAAAATGTGCAAATATCATATTGCCTAAAGTGATCCAAGCCCCAGGCACACCATGTGAAAATTGTGGGTGTCCTATGATGGAAATTTGTGGCCTTATTGGCAACAATGTTCAACTCCAGCAGTCTTGTCCACAACTTCCCCGCTGACATCACTCCACAAACACAGAAGCACTATGCAGTACAAACTCAAAGACAATAATTAACAATGATACATAATGTAACAATCCTAAACTAGAATTTTTTTTTGACAAAAACAGCAACAAGTGGGCCAACAAGGAGAGAGGTGAGGAAATAAGGATGAAAAAAATAAACAATATTAAATACCCTAAGGTGGATGATACATTAATGGTTGGTCAGAAAACCATGCCAGACAACTTGAAACAGGAACATTTAACTTCTCTTTCTAGAGCAAGTGAGGACCCAAACAAAGCCTACGGCAGCAAACTAGATCAGAGGTAATAAGGGATTAGTAATACATTGTGGGAGGTGCTCAGTCTGTGCTCAAGCTAACAGCACTTGTAAGGAAAGCCAGTGCCATGATGGCACCTAACAGCAAACCAGTGTAATTGATGGATGGGATAATCCAAGATTTCAGTCCCGCACAAGTGGCTGGTAGAAATGGGTGGACTGGAGGTATTATTAAAACTAAGGAAATTGCTCTATGGTTGAATGGTAAGATACAGAGAGTTGTGCTAAAAGGATCAATGTCAGAAATAAGGAAAGTAAAGTACAGTTGTGTACACTTACCATAAATGTTGATGTTCGAGTGTATTCACTGTTGCAGTCATTACATTTGGGTAATCCTGCTGGCAGGTTGCCCTCAGTCAGCCTGAATTCCGAAGTCCTGGGTCCTGCGTCGGCTGCTGTCACCCCTTCCCTGACGTCAGGTTGTCAGGGGTATAAAAGAAGCAGCAGACACCATTTAGTTTTTCTTACCCCAGATGTCAGGTGCCCCCTAAAAGGGTAGCCAAAATTTATATATGTAAAAATACATACACCAACATAAACTTTACCTTCATCTACAAGCAAATACACCACATAGGTTGTATAAATCAGAGAAGGAAAGATAGGTTCCATCAGAAGAAAGGGGGATGGTGGGTGGGTAACCTGGACTGCAACAGTGAATACACTCAAACATCTACATTTATGGTAAGTGTACACAACTGTACTATGTTTTTCGTGTTTCATTGTTGCAGTCATTACATTTGGGTAGAGTCCCAAAGCTATGGTTGGGAGGCTGGAGCTAAACAGCATTAGGAGCGGCTAAGAGGCCTCGCAGAACTGCAGTGGCAAAGCCTGCCCTGGATTTAGAGTAGAGTGGCCGATGATAGTGCTTTGTAAAGGTGTGCACTGAACTCCAAGTAGCAGCCTCTAAAATGTCCTTGGTTGGTACTCCCCTGAGAAAGGCTGCTGAAGTGGCTGCAGCTCTGGTTGAATGCGGCCTAATGCCCTTAGGCACTGGATTGCCATGGTGTAAATAGCAGAAACGAATGCAGTGACCTATCCACTTTGAAACAGTCTGCTTTGACATAGCCTTTCCTTGTGATCCTGCAGCATATGTCACTAGTAATTGCTCTGTCTTTCTAAAAACTTTGGTTCTGTCCAAGTAGAATCTAAGCTGTCTGTGTACGTCTCTCCCCCTTGTTCTGTGGATTCGGATAAAAAGTTGGCAGATGAATAGTTTGGTTAAGAGCCACACTGGACACCACCTTAGGCATAAATGTTGGGTTTGTCCTCAGAGAGACCCTGTCTGGATAAAAAAAAAATGATAAAAGGTTCCACAGCCATGAGTGCCTGTAGCTCTGAAACTCGTCTTGCAGAAGTTATTGCTAGGAGCAGAGCTGTTTTCCAAGATAAAAACTTTATATCAGCAGTAGCAGCTGGCTCAAAAGGAGGCAGGGTGAGTTTTTCCAAGACAGAGTTGAGGTCCCATGCAGGCATTGGTGATCTCCTTGGAGGCCTTAAATTTTTGGCTCCTCGGAGGTACTGCTTTAATAAGCGATGAGAAAAGATTGGTGGCTCTGTATTGTAATGAGCCAAAATGGCAGGGGGATGAATTTTAATAGATGAAAAAGATAGGCCTTTGTCCAGCATCTCAGTTAAGTATTGCAAAATCTGAGGAATATTTGGCACAGCTGCATCAATTCCTTGTGCTGGGTTCCAAGCACAGAATCTCTTCCATTTTCCAGCATAAGATTTTCTAGTACTAGGCCTTCTGGCATCCAAAATGACATCCATCACAGCTTTACTGAGAGGTGTGTTTTGTATGACTACATTATCCGCCATGCTGCCAGGTTTAATGTCCTGAGTTGGCTGTGCAGGATCTGATTGTTTTGCTGGGACAGTAGATGTGGTATTTGGGGTAAGGTCCAAGCTGGGCATTGAGATAAGTTCCTTAGGATTGGATACCAGTACTGGCAGGGCCAGTCTGGGGCAATCAGTATCATCTTTGGCTTCTCCTGTCTGACCTTTAGGAGTACCTTGGGGAGGAGAGGCACAGTGGGGGAAAGGCATATCCTGTTAGGTTTTTCCAGCTGAAAGATAAGGCGTCCCACTTTCCATGCTTGTCTGTGATAAGTCTTTGTGCAGAATCTTTTTAGTTGGTAGTTGTGAGGGGAGGCAAATAGATCTATGTCCGGGCATCCCCATTTCCTTGTTACCATGCTGAAGACTTGTGAATCCAGCTGCCACTCGTGGGGATCCATGAGGTTTCTGCTTAGTTCGTCTGCCAGAGTATTTTCCCTTCTTGGCAGGAATTGTGCCTGCAGATGTACTTGGTAAGTCAATGCTGTGTCCCACAAAGTCATGGCTGGTCTGCAAAGGGGGTAAGAATGTGTGCCCCCCTGCTTGTTTATATACCACATGACTGTGGTGTTGTCTGTCTATCAGTAGTTGTCCCAGATGAAGTAGGTTCTTGAAGGCTGTCGGGGCATTTTTAACAGCTAGCATCTCTTTTTGATTGATATATGTAGATGCATTTGGTTTGAGGACCATGTGCCCTGAATGCATCTTCCTGCCATGTGGGCCCCCCAGGCATAATCTGATGCATCCGTTGTTGTCTGCCTGGCTGGGGGTAATGTGAATGGCTGCCCCTTGTTTTGGTGACAAGCCTTTGCCCACCATCAAAACTCCTGTTGCAGGCAGGGAATGAGAGTAATGATTGTTTCCAGGCTGTGGCAATGTTGAGTCCAAACACTTTTTAGGTACCATTGAAGTTTCCTCATATGCAGTCTTGCATATGGAATTAGTAGGATGCAGGATGCCATGAAGCCCAAAACCTGCAAAATGATTCTTGCAGATAACTGGGCCTTTGTTGCCAACATTTTGAAATAGGTAGTCAGTCGCCTTTGTTTGTCTGGCGTGAGATAAACCATCTGGGCAGTTGTATTTAAGCTTGCACCCAGGAATATTATCTCTTGAGAGGGTACTAGTATTGATTTCTTTTCGTTGACTTTGTACCCTAGGCATGCTAGAAGTCTTTCCACAAACGCCAGATGCTGTAGAAGAATGTCCTTTTTCAGTGCTTGAATTAGGCAGTCGTCCAAGTAAGGACATATTTGTATTCCTCTTTGTCTGCAGAATGCAATTACTGGTGCCAGGCACTTTGCAAAGACCCTGGGTGCAGTAGATAAGCCAAAGGGCAGTGCAGAGAATTGGTAATGCATTGAGCCAAGCCTTGAATCTGAGGTATCTTCTGCATAATTGTCTGATTGGGACATGCAGGTATGCCTCTTTTAGGTCTAAAGTGACAAGCCAAGCGTTCTTGCCCAGCATGGGCAGAAGCTGCTGCAAAGTCAACATTTTGAATTTGGTATATCCAGGAATGTGTTCAGAACAGATAGGTCCAGTATTGGTCTCCAGGCCTTGTCCTTTCTGGGTACCAAAAACAGTCTTGAGTAAAATTCTTGTCCCTGCTCTTGCTCTGGTACTCATCGAATGGTCCCCATGTCCATGAGGGATGAGACTTGTTTTTGTGCCTCTGCCCATTGATTTTTTGGCAGATCTGGCCAGCCGTTTGCCTTTGGCAGGGTATGGAAATGGAACTTGTAGCCTTGTGACACGATATTTAGAACCCACTTGTCCTGGGTTGTAATGTGCCAATTTTGAGAAAAAAGTGCTAATTTCCTCCCCTAAGGGTGCTGCCAGGAGATAAATGCTTGGTGCAGGCAGGGGGAAGTCATTGGGATTGCTTCCTGTATGGCTGTGATTTGTCTTCTCCAACTTTGGAGGTAGAAGCACCCCATTGCTTTGACCTGTATGAACCTTGCGCCTGGGATCTGCCTCTAGGGCGTCTGGATCTACCCCTCTGAGGTCTGTCTGACACAGGAAAGGACCAATTCTTTGTAGGCCAGTGTCTACTAAACCTAGGTGGCTGTACTTGTAAAACATCTTTGACAGTTTGCATAGATTTAGCTTTGTCCTCCATTTTCTTTAACACTTCTGCCTTAACACCAAACAAAGTATCATGCTGTAGAGGTGCATCTAATAATTTAACTTTGACATGATCAGGCAGATTTTGTTCCTTTAACCAAGCATGCCTCCTAATTACAGAACCCATAATTGCGGCACTGCAAGAGGCCTCCAAAGAATCAAAACCACATTGCAAAGTATGCTTTCCAACTTGTTCAGCTGCATGCAATAAATCCTGCATTTCCTTGTTTTCTGCACATTCAGAGTAACAACATTTTCTGTTTAAGCAATACCATGACATGTTGCTGATATTTGAGTATATGAAACTGACAGTTTAAGGCTCTTATAGCCAAGGTAGCAGATGTGTAAACCTTTTTTCCCCATCTATCCAGTGCCCTAGAATCTCTGTCAGAGGGGGTAGGGTTTTTTGCAGCGGAAGCCTCAACTCCTTTGGGACCCTGTGAAATAGTTTCTGAGTCTGCAGCAGGGTTTTTAAAAAGGAATTTATGAGAGTCAGGAACCCTGTAATATCTGTCAGGCTTAACAGAAGCTGGAGGTAAGGAGACAGGGGTAAGACTAGACTCCGAAAACACATCATCTACAATGTCTAACAAAGGTGGAATGGCTAGTGGCCTGTGTTGAGGTAATAAAAGGAAATCCCTGAGCCTCTTTTTAGATTCTGAAAAATCTTGGCTCTCCCAGTGGAAATGCTCCCTCATGGTATGCAAGGTTTCCCCAAAAGAATAGTCCTCTGGAGGAGAAGCTGAAGGTATAGATTCTTCAGCATCAGAATCTTCATAGGGGGAAGAGAATATTCCTGATCAGCAGAGGAAATAGAAACCTGATCTGAAGATTCATAGTCAGTCGCTTGCCTAGGCCTCTTATCAGGAGGGGGATGGGAACCCCTGATCAAGGTAATCAAGTCTTCGGC